>NW_006778821.1:2976680-2979798 GCF_000442215.2 Lipotes vexillifer | reverse complement strand
TTTCCCTGAGTACCCTCACTCTCTTCAGATGTTATTTAATGTCACCTTCTTATTCATCTTCATACCACCACCATCACTGCTGCCCAAGACATCTTATCCCCCTCCCTGGCTTCATTTTTTTTTTTCTCTTTAGCACTTAGCTCTATTGCTATTGCTCTTTTTGTATCTGTATCTCTATCTATATCTTTATATTTTTATCTATAATTTTATTTATCTTGTTTTTATCTGTTTTTTCCCCAAACACAATATAATTTTATGAAGGTATGAACTTCTGTCTGTTTTGTTTTCTCTTTAATCTCAGTGTTCAGAATGATCCCTGGCACATTGTAGGGGCTCAGTAAGTATTTTCAATGAATCATGTTGCCTACTCTAATTAAATGTGTTTCAACAGGAAACTATTGGCTGACGATTATGCTTTAAGAACTATAATGCTGGTCACTGGGCAAATATTTTCTACAAGCTATTCCTTCAATATCCTTCAATCACAACGTTTTGATTCTATCAATAGTTATAACTCTAAATAATAAAAGATAATGTTGTCTGTCAGGTCCGCATTCAGTGTATTCATAAGAGTTGTGAATATGGGCTCCTCCTGCTTCTCCAGACTGTAGATCTTCAAGAGCCAGGATTTTGTTTGTTTTGTTCTTGGGTATGTGTTCTTTTTTCTTCTCAGCAATTCCTTCATGATCGCTTTCCTTTCTTGTGTCGTTCATCTTCTCCCACTCCCTGCCCTAAACAATTGGGGACACTGGTTGATATCCAGGAAAACCTTTCATCTTTTACCTTAATCTCTTTTTCAGTGTTAGCTCAATTTTGAACAGGCTTAAGTGAAATAAATTATTCCTTAGATACAGATAATATTAGACATACAGTTGTATTCATCAAGCTCTGCTTACTATAAATCTCTCTTCTGGAACTAGCACTAATTGTAAGTTGAATTTTCAAATTACTTGGACATCATCACTCTGCAATGTATTTTTAATTTTCCTTAGTAAAACCTTTAATGATTCTTCCTATAATTTTAAAGCATAACCAGTTATTATGGCATCTAATTGGAGTATACCAGGAAGTTGGAAAAATATTTGAAACTAGATTGATTTTAAAATTAAGACTTGCTTTCAAATGTGTGTACCTTAAAAACATTTTGCAAGTATGTGCTTCCTTCTATGGCTCCTCAGTAAAATATAATGACTAGAGAAGTAGATCCCCTACTTTTTATTATAAAGACTCAATATTCAAGATAAATGCTTCTTGTTAATCTTTACTTTTTTGATTTTGGTAATTCTTAAAAATAATTTTAAAAATTTATTCTCAGCTAAGGAATTGGAGTTACATTTCCAAACTTGGGCATCATAAATTATTAAGTGAACTAGGGATGTTTTTAAGGTTTAAGATACATGATTTTAAGCATTTAGGGAATTTAAGGCAAAAGTATAAAGTTATTTGTGGAGAAATTCAAAATGTTGCACAACGATGGAAATAAAATTCTTGGGATAAGAATAGTGTGTGTGGAGGTGGGTTTGAAATATCCCATTGAAACATCTTCCTTTTTAAAAATGGAAATTCCCTATTTTAGTCACTGAGAATTCTAAGCACATAGCATGCCAGATTTTAAGATATTTACTTTTAAATATGAATCTAGATATTTATATCTATATATGCATAAATCATCTTATGGTATAATCAAGGTCACAGTTATTTCGTTTAAAAATATCTACCTAGAGCCTCTAGACTACTTTCACTGGTTTCACATTTGTTGGATTTTAACTTTATTGAGTAATCATTTGTACTTAGGTCATGAATATTTGCTTATTTTACTTGTCTTCTGATGGCAGTTGGGAGTAAAATTCAGTCTGAAGGTCTCCCACCTTGAACAGAGAATATACTATAATAAAAGGTCTCATTATCCCACCATGATAGAAACCTCAAGCATATTTATTTAAAGGATTCGAATTACATCTGTTGCAACACCAAAGCACCAGCTCATTCATTGCCTTTCTTCTCCACTCAGAACTACCTTGTGTAAAATATAATACCATACTCCCTAATGTAACTTGATTTTCATTAAATTGTTAAAAAAAGAAATTAGCAAGTTGAGGTAGTAGAGGTGAAGAGTGTCACTTTTTTTGTTGTTTTTTCCCTGTCCATTCCCAGTTATTTCTGCCACCTGGTGCACAAAAGATGTGGTCCAACAAAAGGGATTATATAACACACACACACATCTGTCACAGTACTGGTCCCAGGAGTTGACATACTTCACTTTTGTTCTTTGGTTTCCCATTTTTATGTTTAAGTTATTTAGCTTCTAGCTTTCTTTTTAAATAGGAGCTATTTGTGCAACAAAACTGGATGATAAACCCCCCCCCCAAAAAAAACCCCACAAACTATGAGCAAGTAGGGAAAAACTAGTGACAGCTACAATACTTACAGTATCAGCTTATGTACAGAAGGAAGCATAGGGAAGCAGTAGGGACTCTCACTGACCTGAGGACAACAATATAACCAATAGGTACTCACTGAGAGCTCATACAGCCAGTACGAGGACAGGAGCTAAAACTGTAAAGTTTATAACATTCCAATAGCTACTGAGTGCCATGGATCTACAGTAAGGTCTAAGAGGGCTAAAACAGCCTGACTGAAACATATGAGCTTTTGGGACTAACCAGTGAAAGCATCCTTTGATGATAAAGATCCACACTGAGGAAATCTGCTGATGAATCTAAATTGAACAGGATAGTGACAATACAGACAAAGGAAAGAACCAGTCCAGAAAAAGTAGAGGAGGGAATGGAGGCTGAAGATCTCAGAAATTAAGCCACCATAGTTTTCAACACTTCACAAAAACAGCAGGAGAGAGCTCTAGCCATAAAGTTATAAATCCGTATCTCCCTTCTAAAAGTTCAGAAAAATTAAATTCACTTGAAAATGAACAACGTGACATAAAAGACAGAAACCATGTGATCATCTCAATAGATACAGGAAAAAAAAGCATTTGATATTCATAATACAAACTCTCAACAAACCTAGAATAGAAGGGAAATTCCTCAACCTGATAAAGACATGTACAAAAACGCTGCAGTTAACATCATACTTAATGATAAAAGAGTGGACGTTTCCT
>NW_006778821.1:2974101-2976670 GCF_000442215.2 Lipotes vexillifer | reverse complement strand
TAAAATAAAGCAAGGATGCCTCCTCTTTCCCAACATTGTACAGGAGCTCTGGCCAGTGCAATCAGGCAAGAAAAATAAAAAGCATCCAGATTGTAAAAGAATAAGTAAAACTGACTTTATTTGAAGATGACATGATCCTATATGTAGGAAATCCTAAGGAATTCACATACAAAAAACTGTTAGAACCAATAAATAAGTTCAGCAAAATCACAGGATACAAAATCAGTATATGAAAATCAATTGTATTACTATTTACAAGCAATAAACAATCCAAAGTGAAATTAAGAAGAGAGTTTCATTCACCTAAAACTAACATAATATTGCATGTCAACTATATTTCCAAAAATAAAAAATTTTCATTCACAATAGCATTAAAAATAGGGAATTCCCTGGTGGTCCAGTGGTTAAGACTTTGCCTTTCAATGCAAGGGGTGCAGGTTTGATCCCTGGTCGGGGAGCTAAGATCCCACATGCCTCATGGCCAAAATACTAAAACATAAAAACAGAAGCAATATTGTAATAAATTCAATAAAGACTTTAAAAATGGTCCACATCCAAAATTTAAAAAATCTTTAAAAAATAAATAAAAATAAAAATAATAAAAATACTTAGGGATAAGTTTAACAAAATAAGTACAAGACAAGTACACTGAAAATTTAAAAACACTGATGAGGGAAATTTAAAAAGATCTAGGGGCTTCCCTGGTGGCACAGTGGTTGGGAGTCCGCCTGCCGATGCAGGGGACACGGGTTCGTGCCCCGGTCCGGGAGGATCCCACATGCCGTGGAGCGGCTGGGCCCGTGAGCCATGGCCGCTGGGCCTGCGCGTCCGGAGCCTGTGCTCCACAGTGGGAGAGGCCACAAGCAAAAAAAAAAAAAAAAAAAAAAAGATCAAAATAAATGGAGAAACATCTCATGTTCATGGATTGGAAGACTCAGTATTATTAATATGGAAATTCTCCCCAAACTGATCTGTAGATTAACACAATTCCTACCAAAATTCCAGCAGGTTTTTTTTTTGGCAGAAATTGACAAACTGATTGTTGGGAAACAATTTTCCATGGGATATTTCACAGCTCTGTAGTTAGGTCTTCCGAGCAAAGAACATGTTTGAACAGCAAAGGCTTTAGAAGCTAGAGATTTAGAGATATGTCTCTTTAAGAGAGGTATTTGCTTACATTCCAAGGTGATATATCTAAGAGGCCTTTCCTTCTCCTCCCAAAGAAGATTTGTTTACCATCCTGAATAAAGGTGAAGTCATTCTCTCTGTCTCTGTTTCTGTCTGTTTGGCTGGCTGGCTGGCTGTCTCCTCCTCCCTCTCTAAAGAGGAGAATGGGCAGATGTGCCAGCAAATCTTATATAAGCTTAGAGACTTATAATTTGGGGGATCCTTTCCTGCGCTGAAACCCACTGCATGTACAGGTAAACATCTGACCCTCATTTGTGTTGCCCTGTAGAGAACAGCCACATGGGGAGCTAATGCAAGATGCTACTCTGCATTCTGCTTTTACTGTGAGTGATAAACCATCTGCGTCACTGACACAGGGGTCTGATGTCTTCTGTCAGTATATGTGTGTGAAACTGTGGCAAGCTCACTTTGTTAGAAAGTAGGATAAAGTCTCAGATCCTTCACAGTTTCTGCCTTAGTATTGATCCTAAAATTAAATGGAATAGACCTAGAATACCCTAAGCAATTTTGAAAATAAAAAACAAGGTTTAAGGGGCTTCCCTGGTGGCGCAGTGGTTGAGAGTCCGCCTGCCGATGCAGGGGACACGGGTTCGTGCCCCGGTCTGGGAATATCCCACATGCCGCGGAGCGGCTGGGCCCGTGAGCCATGGCCGCTGAGCCTGCGCGTCCGGAGCCTGTGCTCCGCAGTGGGAGAGGCCACAGCAGTGAGAGGCCCGTGTATCGCAAAAACAAAAAAGAAACAAGGTTTAAGACTTTCACTCCCCAATTTCAGAGCTTATTATAAGCTGTAGTTATCAATATAGTATGGTGTTGGCATAAAGACAGACATATAGATCAATGGAAAAGAATTGAGAATCTAGAAATAATCTTTTATATTTATGGTCAGTTGATTTTTGACAAAGGTGCTAGGCATTTCAGTGGGGAAAACGATCATCTTTTCAACAAATGGTGCTGGGGAAGTTGGACATCCACATGCACACCATACTAAAAAATTAAACTGGATCAGAGACCTAAATGTAAAAGCCAACACTATAAAATCTGTAATAGAAAACAGGAGAAAATCTTAAGGACCTTGGTTAGGAAAAGGTGTCTTAGATATGACCCCAAAAGTATGACTCATAAGAGAATGAATTAATAAATCCAATATCATCAAAATTCAAAACTTTTAAACTTCTAATTGCAAAACACCACAAGAAACACCAATAAGAACCACTAAGAAGATGAAAAGAAAAGGCACAGACTGGGAGAAAATATTTGCAAATCACATATCCAGATAAAGGATTTGTATATCCAGAATATACAAAGTACTCTTACAACTCATTAATAAGAAAACAAGCAAACCAATTTTACAAATGGACAAAAGGTGGACTTATTCCCTACA
>NW_006778821.1:2952411-2974065 GCF_000442215.2 Lipotes vexillifer | reverse complement strand
CCTACACCTAAACGGGACTGCCTGCTAAGAATGATTAATTAGGATCCAGAGTCTCACAACATAATACCCAAAATACTGAGGATACAATCAAAGACAACTTTTCATACCAAAAACCAGGACAATTGCAACAGATGCCAACACTGAAGATTACTCAGGTGTTGGAATTATCTGACAAGGATTTTAAAGCATTAATCATAAAAATGCTTCAGTGAGCAATTATAAACACTCTTGAAACAAATGAAAAAAAATTCTCAACAAAGAAATAGAAGATATTAAAAAAGAAAAAAAGAAATTGCTGGAAAGTACAATTACTGAAATAACTCACTGGAAGGGTTCAATAGTAGATTGGAGAGGATGGAGGAAAGAATCAGTGGACTCAAAGACAAATCAATATAAATTACACAATCTGAACAACAGAGAGCTTTTACATTTAGGTCTTTGATAAATTTGAGTTAATTTTTGTATATGGTGTGAGTTATCGGTCCACATTCATTCTCTGGCATGTGAATATCCAGGTTTCCCAACATTATTTGTTGAAATGGCCAATTGATTTTTGACAAACATGCAAAAGCAATTCCATAAAGGAAAGACAGTCTTTAACAAGTTGCACCAGAACAACTGGACATTCATAGAGAAAAGAAAAAAGTGAGCCTTGACCTAAACATCACAATATGTAGTAAAATTGTATGTACTAAAATTAATTCAAAATGGATCATGGGTTTAAATGTAAAATGTAAAACTATGAAACTTTTAGAAGAAAGCATAGGAGAACATCTTCAGGACCCAGGACTAGGTGAAGAGTTCTTAGAAGTGACACTAAAATCACAATTCAAAAAAGAAACAAATTAACAAACTGGACTTCATCAGAATTAAAAACTTGTACTATGAAATACTCTATCAAGAGGATGAAAAGACAGGCTACAGTGTGGTTGAAAATATTCGCAAACCATATATCTGCTAAAAGCTTTCTTTGTAGAATATGTAAGAACATTCAAAATGTAGGAAAAAGATCCAATTATAAAATAGGCAAAAGACCTGAACAGATATTTTACCAAGGAAGAGATATGGATGGCAAATAAGTACATGGAAAGATGTCAACATCATTAGTCATTAGGGAGATACAAATTTAAACCACAATGAGATATCACTACACAATTATTAGAACAGCTGAAATAAAATATAATAATGATACCACATGCTGGTGAGGATGCAGAAAAACTGGATCTCTCATACAGTGGCAGTGGGAATGTAAACTGATCCAGCCACTCTGGAAGAGTTTGGCAGTGTATTAGTTTCCTAGTGCCGCCATAACAAATTACCGCACACTTGTTAGCTTAAACAACAGGAATTTATTCTCCCACAGTTTTGAAGGCAAAACCCAAAATCAAGGTGTGGCAGGGCCATGCTCTCTCTGAAGACTGTAGTGAAGAATGCTTCCTCTTCCTAGTTTATGGTAGCTCCTGGTAATTCTTGATGTTCCTTGGCTTGTAGCTGCATCACTCCAATCTCTGCCACCATAATCACATGGCTTTCTTCCCTCTGTGCATCTCTCTATGTAAGTCTCCCCTTACTTTCTCCTATTCATCAAATCCAATCATTGGATTTAGGGCCCACTCTAATCCAGTATGACTTCATCTTAACTTGTTTACAAGCTGACTGATGCTTGGACCTTAAAATACTCTACCCCCAATTTCCCCTTCCATTTTTACATGTCATTGCCAATGTTTTAATTCCACCTTGTTTTTAATACACCCGAATTAATTATTGTTGTCATCTTTGTTTTTTTTAATAGTCAATGCCTATTTAGATTTATCTGCATATTTACCAATTTCTTTCCCACATATTTACCAATTTATATGTTCACCATCACTTCCTGCATCCTACACTGTCCTTCAGGATTCAAAATATTTCTTCCCAAAGTGAATCCTTCAGAGGTTCTTAGAGTGACAGTCTGTGAGTGATAGGCTCCTTCCGTCTTTGTCTGAAAATGTCTTTATTTTGTCCTTCTTTGAATACAAAATTTAATCACATGGGGTGGCAGCTTTGAAAATATGCTACTCAGATCTCTTGCTATGGGAGTGTAACTGACAGATGGCCTCAGCTGCTGCACTCTGAATCCACCACATTAGCATGGAAACCACCGAGGCCACATTTCACACAGGCTGCTCTCAGTCAGTGACTAAGCAGGGCAAGGATACTAAGGCAGACCCATTCTGGCAAGACATGTGACTCCTCTGATGGGCTACTTTGGCTTAAGGACTCCTCATTAGCCTGGCTGAACCTTTCTTAGAACTGTACTGCAGTTTCAAAATCTGCCTAGGCAACGCTCCCTTTTTGCCAGGGGTCAGACTTGCATTGTGGTCTGAAGACTCTTTCCTACTTTCTGGTGCTCCCTCCTCTTTTACCCACAGGGGCATTTCCCCCAATCAGTCTCTTGCATGTCCGATTGCATCTTGGCTTCTGCTTCTCAGAGGACCTACAGTAACACACATGGTTTGTAAATTAAACCAATATAACATGTATACACGAGTACTAGGGATGCAGTGTACAGCACGATGACTATATTTAACACTGCTGTATGGTATATTTAAAAGTTAAGAGAGTAGGTCCTAAGAGTTCTCATCACAAGGAAAAAAACACTTTTTTCTTTTTTTTTTTTGTATTTATATGAGATGATGGATGTTCACTAAACTTACTGTGGCCATCATTTCACAATATATGTAAGTCAAACCATTATGCTGTACACTGTAAACTTATATGGTGCTGTATGTCAATTATATCTCAGCAAAACTGGAAAAGAATAAAGTGAGATATTAGCTCGAGGTTAAAAAAAGAAATAATAAAATGTATGCAGTAACAAAAATCTCAGTCCCACCCTCACCCACATCTACCGTTTCCCCTACCATAAGCACATTCACACAGGTGTACTATTCTTTATCATTTTTGGTGCACCCTTTGAGTTTTTTACTGAAATAAAATATGAATACGTAGTCTCGTTTTCCTCTTTCTTACTCAAAAGGTAGCAAACTATAAACACTGCTCTAGGTCTTACACATTTTATCTTCCAGCTCTCTTAAACTTCTTTAAATATTTTCAATCTTTGTGTCACTGTGTCACAAAATTCTGAAACATTTCCTTAAATCTGTTACATAGTTCATTTATTCTCTTTTTAGCTGTGTCTAATTTGCTTTTTAATTCATCCATGAAATCTTTTTTCAGTGCCTGTATTTTTTTATCTTTGTATTTCTATGGTTATTTTTCCTAATCTATCTGTTCTTTTTTCATAGAGTCTTGTTCTTAGTGTTTTGATCCTTCTTTTAGGTTTTTGATTATCTAAAATATTCTGATTTTATATTCTCTTTCTAATTTTATTCTATTATCTCTGGTTTGGGGGGGGCTCTAATCCTTCCACTTATTATGTCTGCTGATTTCTACTTGTGGTGAGTTGTTTCCTTATGAGGCTTTATAATTTTTTATTGTAAGTTCAACAGCAGTGGGTTTTTTTTCTTTCTTTCTATGTGTATCCAATGCAACTGGGTCTCTTTGCATTTACTTTTGCCAGATGTATCAATTAGGGTCCAGCAAGGAGACATAAAACACACCAGTAATTTGAAGATCATTAATACAAAGAATTACTAATGAGTTAAAGGTGATTACTAAATGGATAAAAGAGAACTCTGAATAGCATTGCAGGGAGCAGCTACTATCTCTAGAGTTGAGGGAAAGGATCCAAGGATGAAAAAACTTAAAAGAGCACTGCCCCTGCCCCACCCCTAGGCTAAGACTCAGACCTCGACCTCATCAGAGAGGGTGGGTTGCAGCCCACTGGATGGTGGGGAACTCCTCTGAGGTGCAACAGGTCAGAGCTGGTCCACAACTGGAAGGCCAAGGCTGGCCATCAAGGAGCTGCTCGCCAGGGTGCTAGCGAGCTGGGGCTAGTGAGCTAGGGCTGGAGAGCAGGGAGCTGCCTGTTAGGGTGCCAGGGAAGCTCACTGGGGGTGTGTGCCACTGGGTCTCCTATACACTGTTGGCAAGGATGCCACCTGCTGGGATTCTGGTGAAGATTGCTGAATGGTGAGCACCACTCCATCTCCTGCACATCACTGACAGTTGCACCATAGATTCAGGAAAGAAAAACACACCAGACCAGAAAGAGAAGCTCGTGCCTCTTCTGTGCTTTACACTGTTCCTCCAGCACCCTCACTTGACAAAGCCTAACATTACACTATCTGGCAAAGGAGAAATGTTTACAAGGTCCAGTATCACAAAGCATGGCCAAGAAATGTAGATTTAGAGCTGAGAGGCAGCAAACTGATAATTGGCACATTGAGTTCTTGAGGAGGTATCACTGGACAAGGACCAATTCTTCACGTTGGTTTTATAGTTTGGGATTATCAAACCATGTAGATAGTATAAATTTGGACTTCAAACCCAGAAGAGGCATATCCCTGGGATTTTGATTTTTCAGGGAGACTTCCTCCCCTCAAAGCTTCCCATATAGCATCACCTGCTCATAAAGGAGGCTCCACTCCCATGTGGCTGGTAATTATACAGCCAGAACAAGGTCCATGCAACAATACTTATATGTCTTTGTACTGAAAGAATGACGTTACAGATTAGTTCAGATAAATGAAACCTATGTAGACCCTCCTCATTGCTAGCAATGTCAAATTCATTACATGGAACAAAAATCCATAGAATAATAAAATACTTCAAAGAAATATAAGCACAAAACCAAGAACAACCATAAAAGAAAGTTAGCAAACTCCCCAAGTGGAAGAAACAGTTAATATGGCAAATCAAAGACTTTTAAATTAATTATAATATCCCCAGAGAGATTCTAGAGGAAAGTGCATGAGGGAAGAGATAACTAGAGCTTTTAGAAATGAAATATATGATCATTGAAATAAAAAAAAAACTCGAGATGGGCTGAAAAGAATAACAAGCACACCTAGGAATGATATTAAAACTATTTGCTCACTAGTATGGCATAGGTATCAAACAATCAGAATATACACTTAATCAGGAAGACTCAAAACAGAATGCCCTAATGGTGTATACTGGCTTAATTTCCACCTTAAACACAGATGAAGTTGAACCAAGAGATTTTTCCAGAATACAGTGCATAGAGACAAAGAAATGAAAAGTATAAGAGACACAGCAAGAGACAGGGATGACAGATCCACAAGTTTAAATGTGCACATGATAGTGACTCTACATGGACAAAACAGATAGTAGAAGGGAGGGAATGAAGAAATAATAAATGAAATATTGCAAGAGCTCAAGAAAGATACTAGTCTTGAGGATGCTAGGTCCCACCAAGTGCACAGATGGATTTTTTTTTTTTACAAAATTGTTTCATTTAAACCCAGTAGAGACAGAGAAGCTATCATTGTTCTTACGTTACTGGTGAGAAAATTGTGGTATAGGATAGATAAATAACTTAAGTAAGTCAGGATTTGAACCCAGACAGTCTGATTTCTAATCTTCTGATGTACTATTTTGCTGCCATATTGACAGAGGCTTCAGCTTTACTTACTTAATAACTTTGTGAGCACCTCTGAATTCCAAGACACTGGGTGAGTATATATAGAAGGGGAGTAATTAGAGGTGAATAAGATGCTCTCCCTATCCTAGTTTACCCTTTTGCAGCCAGTGGGTATATAGAGAAAGTGATGGCATAATGGGAAGAGAATGGATTTCAGCATCAGATAGAGCTGGGGTTGAATCTTCACTCTAGCCCTTTACAAACTGTGTGCTCTTCACCTAATTACTTAATCTGAGCTTTGGTTTCACAACGATAGGATGGGAATAACAATAGTACCTACTTCATTGGGTATGTAAAGCATTCAAGCTCTTGTTATTTTAGACAATACTAATGTATCTTGGGAACTTACAGAGAATTTAAAGTTGGGGAGATTAGGGAACACTTCATGGGGGAGAGAATATTTGAGCTAGGTTGTAAAGAAGAAATGAAATGTTTAATATGTAGAAACGGGAAGAGATCCCTTGAGGCTGAGCTAACAGCATGAGCAAATGCGTGCAGGCAGGACGTTAAATTGGGTCAGATCAGACAGTACGTTAAAGGAAATATTAGTAAGTAAAGCTTGAACAGTGGCTTTGGTTTGTATTTTGGCAAAATAAATGAAACGAGATTATGAACTCCCGGCAGACAGAACTGCTTTGATTTCTTCCTTCATTTTGCCACACTGTGTCCCACTGAGTAGAACTGAATAGCATAGAAGTTATATGTGTTTCACATGTGTTGACAGGCTAACGCGACGTCTGTTCCCATTTGCTTTTGCTCTCACCTGGTCCCCGTTCTAGAGGCTACAAAAAGCCTTGGTTTCCCGGTCTCCCTCATAGCCAGTAGTGGCCATGCTTCACGGTTTCTGACTAATGAACTAGAAGCAGAAATCTGTCAGAGGGCTTCTGGGAGAGTTTTGCTTTATATAATGAAAAGGACAAAAATCCTGGAAACATTTCTTTTTCTCTACTTCATGCCATGCCTGGAGTTGCAGCAACCATGTTGGGACCATGAAGTTATGGAGCAGAGGATCCTGATACAGTTGAGACATTGAACCAATTCCCCAGCAACCACAAATCTTCAGTCACCTTGTTATGTGAGAAAAATGAACTCCTGTCTACTGCTAGCCACATTGTTCTTGCAACCAAAATCATTTCTAGCTGATACAACAGGAGTTATTTGGACTTTGAGAATTTTTTTAAAAATCAAGTACAACTAGTTTTTACTCAGGCAGAGTTTCACTTATTCTCTTTTTCTCAAATCAGTGCCCACAGCCCTAATGATTTGGAAACCTAATCTAGTGTTTGGCTGAGGTCACACTAGAACTGGGAAAGTCTGCAAATGGGCTGTGACAATTACAGCAGAGACAGATGGGCTTAGTGTTCCTGAATACAGGTTTCTGCATGGTCTCTTAAATCTCTTTATTTTTTGTTCTATGTGGAAGAGTGTTCTGTTGTCAAAGAGAAATGCTTTGACATTAATCAATGACCTATAACATCAGAATAATTGAATGCAACATCCATAAAGAGGAAATAACTGACTGATATGGAAATTCAGCCTGACAGAACTGTTATTTTGCTTCCAGATATAAGGTACCATAGTCTAACTTTTTCCTGCCCTGAAAAATTGTTATACAGTGATTCCAGGGGATGATAAATGCTCACCCTAGTATCAGCTCTCAAGGTATAGATTCATCCATGTGTATTTTTGTATTGTGGTGGCCCTCAAAGTCAAATAGTTTGGATTCAATATAGTCTAGGTTCCAATACAACAAATACATTTCCAGTTGTTTTGGCTGGCAAAAATATAAAACTCTGAAAAATTAAGAAAACATATATAAATGAAATTACTGAAGAATTGACAACCTCATGATATTTGGCAATCTTATTTTGGACCCTTGGTTTAGTGAATATGCTGCTATACTGCTACCTATGTCTCAATAATACCTAATTCAACAATCTTTTGGTAACATTTAGAGGGAGTAGTTTTGGCAGCCTTCATAAATATCAAAGAAAAACCAAAGTTATAATTCACATGTGCCTGAGGAGCATTGTTTTCTCTCTAAACTTTGCCTTTAGCTTAGAAGTGGGAGTTTCCTTCCCTTTTGGCTCATTCTATCTTGTTCAAAAGTGTCTAGAAATAATGGGCTAAAATTTTTGGAAGTAAAAATGAATTCTCTACAAATCTCTCCAGTGATTTAGGAAGAGGTAGTCTACCATGGGTCCCAAACATCCTTGCCTGGCCTTGCCTTTAAGTGTGCCACACTAAGGCCTAACCATCCCCTGATACTGAATAGTTTCTATAGAGAGTCATGTATACAATTAAGTCGGTCAAGGTGACCAAAACATGACTACTCTGGGGAAAGGGGGCTGGCTTGTTTTTTGTTTGTTTGTTATAAATTTATTTATTTTTGTCTGCATTGGGTCTTTGCTGCTACACGCGGGCTTTCTCTAGTTGTGGCGAGCGGGGGCTACTCTTCATTGTGGTGTGCGTGGGCTTCTCATTGCGGTCGCTTCCCTTGTTGCGGAGCACAGGCCTTAGAGTCCGTGGGCTTCAGTAGTTGCGGCACGCGGGCTCAGTAGTTGTGGCTCGTGGGCTCTAGAGTGCAGGCTCAGTAGTTGTGCCGCACGGGCTTAGTTGCTCCACGGCATGTGGGATCATCCCGGACCAGGGCTTGAACCCGTGTCCCCTGCGTTGGCAGGCGGATTCTTAACTACTGCGCCACCAGGGAAGTCTGGGACTGGCTTGTTTGACACTTACCACAAAATGTACTGAGCCCTTGGCCCTGGATTGCAGTGCAGTCTGCCATGTGTGTAGCCTAGCTCATTGCCTCATGAGACTTGGGGACATAGGAATTGGTACCACCATGCTGATGCTCCTCTTGTTTTCCATGCTGTAATAAAATGCTTTATTTTGATTTATCAACTCCCATTGTCTACTTTTTTGGCATCTGTGGAAGTAAGAGGTTTACTCTGTGTTATAGCCCAATCAGACTACCAAGGACACATTTGTAGTGTAACAAAATCAGGTTCATTGATCCACTGCAGTGAGGGAAATCACACAAGAGGAACCATGGGGCATCTCATCAAATAAAGGAAAGGCTAGAGTCATTATGGAATTTAGGGGAAGGGTGGAGTTTAGGTGACGTTTAAATGAAGGAGTGTTTTTGGTAGGCTCAAAGTAAGGCTGTGTGTAAAGAGCTCAACATCAGCTCTGAGCTGCAAAGTGAACACTTGGATTAGCATGTATGTGGGATATTGAATCCAGGACCCCTTTCTGAAGCTCTGCACCTAGGATGGAAATTGTGGCTGCTTCTCTAGGTCAAAGTGACTTAGATCCTCCAGGCAAGAGTGGGATGTTTTATTCTTGAAGATATACTTTCAAACAGCAAAGCTTCTGACAGTCCATGGTTTTAGAGAACAAAGTTTCTCAATGAGTATGGCAGCAGTAGTCACACAAAGAAAGTGGTTATTATGACATTTTCTTCCTGCAGCATGTCCTTGAGAGAAATATTATTTTCAGTTGACAGTGCAGTTGACTTTGTGTATTATTCAAGCCTAATGAATGGCTGGGAAGATTCTGAGCTAAATTTAACTTTCACAGTGCCTTCTTTTGTCCAAGGGCTGTGAAATTCAATCCATAGGACATTATTTTGTGAAATCCAGATCTGCACCACTGTCTGAGTTCCATTGATTGGAAGGCTATTTGGACAGTTGGATTAGTAAGTCCTGCTCATTTCTTTCATTGTAAGATGAACTGGTGAGTCAATTTCTGTGACAGTATCTGAATGGTAGCATTTAAGACTCTGAAGATCACACATTTGAACACTGTAACACAGACAAATACTAAGAGAAGGTTTTATCATCAGAGTTTGAAGAATACTTGTAAGTTAGAAGGTGTCCAAATTAAATTAAGACAACAGATCTTATCCCCAATCTGAAGAGCCCACAGAGCCAGATATGGGGGTATTAGCTAAGTTATCTCATTTTTAAAGGAAACTTCTTTGTCACCTATAAAGTCACTTAGTATTGAGTTCAGTTACCTAGGAAACCAATTGATCCGTACCATAGGAAGTTGGATAGAAAGTTTTGTCTCTTTAATTGAGAGACATGGGTCCAAGGATCAATATCCTGGAGTATTACTCTTGTGTTAGTTAAGAGTACCTGGTAATGTCCTCATCAAAGTTGGAGGAAGTCTTTCCTCGATATCTTTTTTCGGAAGATGAAGTCTCTGAGTTTTATTAAATTGTAGACTTTGTTTCAGAGCAAGGTTTCTCAACCTTAGCACTATTGACCTCCTAATTCTTTGTTGTTGGGATGAGAGGCGGTTCTGTGCACTGGAGGCTGTTCAGCAGGATCCCTGGCTTCTACCCACTCGATGCCAGTAGCACCCCGCCCCCAGTCGTGACAGCCAAAAATGTCTCCAGACATTGCCAGATGTCCCCAGGGGTGGGGTAGCCCCTGGTTGAGAACCACTCTTTTAAAGGATGTAGTGAAAACTCTTCTTGGACATGTCGAATACAAGACTGAAGGCGATATGGACAATGGAGATTTTGAGTAAGATGTAATATCTCCCAAAGATGTTTGGCAACAGTTCTAGAGAAGTGACTGTCACCACCACTAGAGAGAAAATCAAGGTTTCCCAAGTCAAAAACAAGTCAAGCAACTTTTTTGTTATTGTTAAAGTAGTGGCTTTTTGATAACATTTGATGATCCTCAAAAGTAGATATATAATGGCCGAACATATTTGTATCCCATGTAAATCTATTTGGAGGTTTTCAAAGGAGGCTTGAGGCTTTGGCTACAGTATCTATCCCACCTTAACAGTTTTCACAGGATTACGGCACAGGTAGGTGAAAACATCCTTGGAGGTATCTTTTAAACCAATACTGGTTTTAAAATTAGTCAGATTATCTCTGCCTTAGTAATATGACTGAACACCTCTGGCTAATGTATTATATTAATCAGCAGTAGCAGACTTGAAGAGAATGGCATCCTCTCTTGGGGTCTAACACAATTAATTTATAAGGATAGAGTCAAAATTACCCTGGGAGTAAGAAAATATTATGAACAGTGGGGACAATAACAAATTTCCAGTAGTTTCTGATTTATATCGATGAGAGTTGACCAGGATTGTCCCTGATTGACAAGGGTATTGAAATCTAGAAAGAAAATCACTTTGTAGGCAATTATTGTACAAGTCTGTGTGCTAGAGCATGAGGATATTTGCTCTAACCTAAAAAGTACACACTGAAGTGTATCTGCTCTATTTAACTTATACATAATTAATCTAAGAATGCTGAACCTTTTTGATGTGTTAGCTTCCTTCACCTCTCTCTCCCCGCACCCCTCCCTCTCAATCTTAACTTTGGGAAGCAAAAGAGTCCTCACAATAGTTTTGAGTTACTTAAACGTGGAGGATACTGAAACAAACCTATTTCTATTATCCTTCTTTTTTATGAGGTAAAGAAGCAAATCTTTATGAGGCCATTCCAGGAAATCCAAAGATAGTTTAGGCACAAAAGACATCTTTACAGTTTTATTATTTCATATGTAGGGTCTGATAAGGGAAAGACAAAATCAGGAACTGTCAGGAGACGGAAGACATTAACATAAGTCATAATTTTTAAACCCGAGATACAGTTATGTATTTTAAAACCACAGTAATAATTGACAGTGATTTTTAGGGCTTAACTGAAAAAATAAGAAACTTTTGTTGAAATTACTCAAGAGTTTGCAAGAAGTACAAAGAGTAAAAAGAATATTTTCGGTCTTAACAAAATATGTCCTATAAATTTTAAATAGGTCATAACAGAAACCTCTGTTTTCCAGGCAGAGGCTTAGTTGGTTGCTCTACAGAAGGAAAGCCCATGTAATCCATGTAATAATTTCCAGAAGGGTACTTAAATGCCTTTTAAAATAAATAAATAAATCTATCAACATTGAATATACCCTTAATTTTTTGTTACCATTTATAGACCTTTTAAAAATTACCCTTGTCACTTTCATATCAGGGTAAATTAAAATTCACATAACATAAAATTAACTATTTTAAAGAGTACAATTCAGAGACATTTAGTACATTCACAGTGTTGTGCAACTATCCCCTCTATCTAGTTCCAAAACATTTTCACATCCCCAAAGGAAACCCGGTACCTATTAAACAGTCACTCTCCATTCTCCCCTCCCAGGCCTCGGCAACCACTAGTCTACTTTCTGTCTCTATGGATTTGCCTGTTTGGGGTATTTAATATAAACTGAATCATACAATATGTGACCTTTTGTGTTTGGCTTCTTTCACTTAGCATATTTTTGAGGTTTGGTCAATGCTGTAACATATATCAGTATTTTATTTCTTTTTATGGCTGAATAACATTCCATTGTATGGATTTACCACACTTTGTTTATCTATTCATCAATTGATGGACATTTGGGTTGTTTCCATCTTTCAGTTTTTGGGAACAGTGCTGCTATGAACATTTGTGTACAAGTATTTGGATACCTGTTTTCAATGCTTTTGAGTATATACATAGCAGTGGAATTGTTAATATGCTAATTAATATGCTAATTATATGTTTAACTTTGCAAGACCAACCGAAATGTTTTCCACAGCAGCTGCACCATCTTACATTCCCACAATCCATGCATAAGGACTCTAATCTCTCCATGGCCTCACCGACACTTGTTATTCTCTGTTTTTTAATAACAGCCATCTTGCTAGGTGTGAAATGGTATGTCATTGTGAACTGTACACTCTAAAATAGTTTGACTTGCATTTCCCTAATGATTAGTGATGTTGAGCATCTTTTCTTTTGCTTATTGGCCATCTGTATATCCTCTTTAGAGAAATGTCTATTCAAGTCCTTTGCACATTTTAAAATTGTGTTGTCTTTTGTTGAGTTGTAACAGTTCTCTATATATTCTGGATTCTAGACGCTTGTAAGATTTATGATTCACAAATATTTTCTCCCATCTGTAAGTTGTATTTTCAATTTCATGATAGTTTCCTTTGATGCACAGTTTTTTATTTTTATGAAGTTCAGTTTATCTACTTTTTCTCTTATTGGTTATGCTTTTCATGTCATGTCTAAGAATCCATTGCCAAATCAAGGATCATGAAGTTTTATCCCTATGTTTTGTTCTAAGAGTTTTATAGTTTTAGCTTTTATATGTAAATCTTTGATCCATTTTTGAGTTAATAATTTTGGTATATGGTATAAGGAAAGGGTCCAATTTCATTCTTTTTTTATTGAGGTATAGTTGATGTATACTATATAAGTTTCAGGTGTACAGCATAGTGATTCACAATTTTTAAAGGTTATATTCCATTTATAGTTATTATAAAATATTGGCTGTATTCCCTGTGTTGTACTATATATCCTTGTAGCTTATTTATTTTATACATAGCAGTTTGTACCTCTTAACAATTTCAGTCTTTTGCATGTTGGTACCTAGTTGTTCCAGAACCATTTACTGGAGACACAGTTCTTTCCCCCGTTGAATGATCTCGGCACTCATAAAAAATCAATTGGCCATAGATATGCAAGTTTATTTCTGAACTCTCAACTCTATCCCATTGATCTATATTGTTGTTTGCTTGCTTAGTGACTTTTCTAAACTATTTTTGTAAAGTCTGTATTCTTTGTCATACGTGGCCACATAAGTTTGTTCTGTTAGCTTAGTGGTTGGCTAGTGTTTTGACAGTTTCCTTAAAGACATGGAGAGGAGAAGGAGGAGGAAGAGAGAAGGAAAAAAAACCCTCTCTTAGTCTTTGCAGATTGGCTCAGTGTCAGGGCACTCCTTCAGTGCTTAGCCAAGCCCTTTGCAACTCTGCTTACCCAAGCCCTTTGCAAATCTACTTAGCCTTCACATCCTGCTTGCACAGAACCTGAAGGCAAGCCAGAGGTGAGAGTTTAGGATCTTTTCAGGGTTTTTTTGAGCATGCATCCAACTCTGGGCATGCATGTGGCCTTCTTGATTCCCAAGTGTATGTGGGAGCTTTTAAATTCCTTATTCTCCCATGTATCTCCTTTCCCAATCTCTTCCCTCCCAGGCTTTATGGTCTCTGTATTTATTGTCCTGACTGTCATTCTTTGTCCCAGGCTGCTACTGCCAATACTTGGGCCCTTAAATGCTTTTGGCAAAAGCTGTTTGGGAAGCTGCTCCAGGCCTGGGAATGCTCCCAGTTGAGCAAAACAAAGGTAAGTCTTGTGCAGGTCCTTTAGGGAGCTGCCAGGCAAGTCTAAACCCACAACAACAGTTATTTGAGAATAAGGTCCATATTGCTCCCTTAGGCGTTAGCAACCTACACCAGGGGTGTGGGCTGCTATCCCCAATCTGGGGTATGGGGGATTGTAAGTGGGCAATTTAAAATGCCACTGTGCTCTCTTTCCCCAGTGCAGCAGCTTTTGTCTTCACCAAGCCTTCCTCTCGTTGTTGTGAGTATTTGACCAAATTCTAGAGTTGTGCAAAAGTTGATAATGATCATTTTTGCCAGCTCATTAGTTGCTTCTGTGGAGGGACACAGCCCTGGAGTTCCCTACTCCACAATTTTCAGTGACATCATTCCATAATATACTTTTATATGAATATGTTTGGATGTAAATATATAGCAATGTTAATAAACAGTAAAATTAAAGACTTTAATTTTAAGATATAATTAGTGTTAGCATATTAAATAAAATATGTATGACATTAAAATGACTATTTTAATGAACTAATAATTTCCTTATGTGACGGGCAAATCCATCGTCAGGAAAAACATTTTCTTGTACACATATTTGTATTTTACGTGATTCTTATACTGTGTATGTTTTTTTTTTTTTTTTTTTTTGCCTCACTGTGCGGCTTGTGGGATCTTAGTTCCCCGACCAGGGATTGAACCCGTGCCCTCAGCATTGAAAGTGCAGAGTCCTAACCACTGGACCAGCAAGGAATTCCCTATACTGCGTACAGCCTTAATCATTTTTATTATCTCCTTTAGTTTACATAGCCAACTTTTGTCTTCTCTAGACCCAGAGAAAACCACTAGACAGGAAGCCAAGAACCATCTAGCTAATTTTCCCTGAATATACTTTTTAGATTATATTTATAAATTTTAAGGTGGCAAAATAAGCACATACCTCATCCAAAGGCCTGGAACATCCTGTTAACTTACAAAAGTTTTATAATATATGAGAATAAGGGTAAATTGAAACTATGTTTACTGACCAAAGTTTTGTATATTTTTGTGCTTAGAAATTATTCAAGTAGCCAAAGATTATTTACCAATGAATTCAACCTAATATTTAAAACCTTAACAAATGTTAACTAAAGATCTGGACATTGTAATTTTAGCTAACACACTAAGCCCTTATGATCTGTAGAATCATAAAAAATTTATAAGCTCAAACTCTTTTAAAAGATATCTGTCATTAAATTCTCATTTAGTGAAACACCATTTTCATTTAGTGAAACACAATTTGGTAATCTTTAACATTTTGTGGAAACAATGAAAAGTTATTTGATCCATAAGACCAATATGGGAAATTTAGGAAATCTAAATCATGAGAAGTTTGGCCTTAGTTTTATATAGACTAGAACACTGGCTTGCATTAATTTTAATAGATTAAAACCAGGAGAAGACATTCTTCTAGTAACAAAGGCTATTATTTAAATTTACTTGTCATATATTTTTTAAAGTGAAAGAAGCACAGTTTATTACATTTTTTCTTTCTCATAGACATTTATGAATATTTGTCTGTACTAGATGTGATATGATATGGATATGGATATGACAGAATGATTTTTCTGATCAATTACCTTTAAAATTTCCCAAGTAATGAAAAGAGAAAAAAATGTAAAAGAAGAGAAGGAGCAAGTTGTAGAATGAAATTATCACTGTAAAAGCTAAACACCCATTTTGACATATAGTCATATATACACATCCACACTAGAGTCATTAGAGGTGTTTTAAACAATAACTTGGGGCCTTGATAATTTTTTAAAATTTTATTGAAGTATAGTTGATTTACAATGTATTAATTTCTGCTGTGCAGCAAAGTGATTCACTTATACATATATATATACTCTTTTTCATATTCTTTTCCATTATGGTTTATTACAGGATATTGAATACAGTTCCCTGTGCTATACAGTAGGACCTTGTTGTTTACCCATTCTATATATAATAGTTTGCATCTGCTAACCCCAAACTCTCAATCCTTCCCTCCCCCAACCCCCTCCCCCTTGGTTACCACAAGTCTGTTCTTATATCTGAGTCTGTTTCTGTTTTCGTAGATATGTTCATTTGTCGTTTTTTAGATTCCACATATAATGATATCATGTGGTATTTGTCTTTCTCTTTCTGACTTACTTCAGTTAGTATGATAATCTCTAGCTCCATCCATGTTGCTGCAAATGGGCATTATTTCATTCTTCTTTATGGCAGAGTAATATTCCATTGTAGATATATACCACATCTTCTTTATCCACTCATCTGTTGATGGGCATTTAGGTTGTTTCCATATCTTGGCCGTTGTGAGTAGTGCTGCTATGAACATAGGGGTGCATGTATCTTTTCGAATTATAGGCTTGTCTGGATATATGCCCAGGAGTGGGATTGCTGGATCATATGCCAAGTCTATCTTTCGTTTTTTAAGGAAACTCCATACTGTTTTCCATAGTGGCTGCACCAATTTACATTCCTACCAACAGTGTAGGAGGGTTTCCTTTTCTCCACAGCCCCTCCAGCATTTGTTATTGGCACCTTGATAATTTTATCAAGTCATACTATTAAAAGGCCAGTACTTTTCTTTTTTCTTTTTTTTTTTTGCGGTACGAGGGCCTCTCACTGTTGTGGCCTCTCCCGTTGCGGAGCACAGGCTCTGGACGCACAGGCTCAGCGGCCATGGCTCACGGGCCCAGCCGTTCCGCGGCATGTGGGATCTTCCTGGACCGGGTCACGAACCCGTGTCCCCTGCATAGGCAGGCGGACTCTCAACCACTGCGCCACCAGGGAAGCCCAAGCCAGTACTTATTGATATTAACACTTGTATGGAAAAAAATAACATGGTCTCTCTCTTTTAGACAAGCCAGTCTCCTCATGCGTACTTTTGGTCTCTTTTTGTTCTAAAGCTCCTCTCAGATGAACAATCTTATTCATGTCAAAGTTGCCCAGAGTGGCCACTACAATTCCAAACTGTCCTCAGTGAAGTTATGCCAGAAGTTAGTACAAGTTTATTAGCAAACGAAGCCAGGAGAAATCGGCTGACACTTGGTCAAGTGTAAAAATATCACTTACAAATGAGTTGGGCCCTTAACTCTAGTGTTAAGTCACCTCGACTGCTGACTGGAAGAATCAGCAGCCTCCCGGAAGGCAGAATATTTACAAAGATCTCTTCCAAAGTCAATTTCTCATAAGTTCTCAGACAAACAACGGACAAGATGGTGGACACGCAGATGATAGAAGATGGTGTTAAAAGCTAAATTTCACCAGAGGACACCAAAGTCTGATCAGACCTCTAAAATCCCAGGAGTCAAATGACACATCTGATACCAAAGGGCCAAAGAAATCATCAGAGTCCAGATTCAGAGCAAAAATCCATGTAATCAGGGACAGAGATGCCTCAAGTGGACGAGATGCAAGAGGCTGCAGATGTGCCCGTGATTACTGAGTCAGAGGCCCTGGTCGGGCTTCCCTGGTGGCGCAGTGGTTGAGAGTCCGCCTGCCGATGCAGGGGACACGGGTTCGTGCCCCGGTCCGGGAAGCTCCCACATGCCGCGGAGCGGCTGGGCCCGTGAGCCATGGCCGCTGAGCCTGCGCGTCCGGACCCTGTGCTCCATAACGGGAGAGGCCACAACACTGAGAGGCCCGAGTACTGCAAAAAAATAAAGAAACAAACAAAAAAAACGTCCTGGTCCATGTCAGTGAGGATCTCAGCTGTACCTTGGTAGAAACTCCAAATTATTCTAGCCTAACATGCCTAAGACCACCAGGGACAAACCTATAGCCTGGCAAAATCAGTTTTAATTGACCCATCATGGTGAGGGACACCTGGGATGGCTTTGGCTGATGGCCTGGGGAGCCATTAAAGACCTGGCTGGCGTGTCTGTGTGATGAGGGAACAAGAATGAATGGCAGCAGTGAGGCTGTCTCACATGCCTCAAGCTGCCATGCAGACTATTCCGTTGGGACAGAATTATGCCCTCAACAAGGCTTGCTACTTTGGATTTCTGTTCCAATGACTACATTATGGTCAACCCAGGAAGACTCTCCCGAGGCTGATAAAAATCCCACGGAATACCATGGAAGAAGCTATTCAAAGCCTGAGAGCTGTAGGTGCTCCAGACTGACAATGAGCCTTGGACAGTATGACAGCCCCCCACGATGAGCCTCTCACTGTAGAGAATGGCTGAAAAGATACTTCGATCTTCCCCCCGCCCCAAGTGGAAGAAAGACTCCATTATCTTTGTTTCAGTACTTGGGGGCCCTCTGTGGTAGGCTGTGATGACGCTGAGCCCCAAAATGCCCAGGATAAAGATAGGCACCCCAAACCAGGCACAGACTGTGATCTAAGACAAAACTAAGGAAGGGAAAAGCACAACAGTCTTTTCTTATTTAATGAAAATAATAGAGTCAAGGGAGAAGCAAGCCTAGTCCCACAAGTGAATAGATTGTGGCCACACTTTTAGGGGCCATTGTAGCTCCCTCTCCTAGATGACTCCGAGAGCAGCCTTTGACTCCCTAGGGAGAAAGAGTGGCTAACAAATGAACTATGTGGCCACGGAAAGAGAACAATAACCCGGGTACCTGAAGAATGAACACCTTCGTTCCCTAGGAAGTTTGAGGTGGTGGGAATATTTAATGCTTTCTTTGTCCCCTAGACCCAGCACTGCAGCATCACAAAATAATCACATGGTCCCCTTGAGTCAAGCAGTGGGTGCAATTGGCAATATAACCCTGCTGCTGCGTTTGTCATCCCATCTGAGTGCTAGGAAAAGAGAAAAACTCGTGTGGGTGTGGCCAGAACAAAACTATTCTGCTGTGTGGGACACCCGCACAATAGCAGGACTATTCAGTTCTGCCCGATACCCTCAGGAAAGCTGGACTGCTTGGGTGTGTCTGATACCTCAGCTCCCCCCTCATATGTGCACCAGTGTATCCTTTTTTCAATCTGACAGATAGGAATTAAGGCATTGAGCCCTTGGCCCTGGGTTCCTCAGCTGTGATGCATCTCACTGCTCCCAGACTCTGTCTGGGCTCATTGAATCACTCCCTGGGACTTGGGGGCATGAGAACCAGAGCTACCATGCTGATGCCTCTGCTGTTGCTGTGCTGAGTCTTACTCTGATCACGTGATCTGGTTCCAGTACCTATGGATGCCAGGTTTACTCCTTGCAATACAGAGGTTGAGGGTTCTTCCCTAACAAAGGTAGAACAAGGCAAGGTGAGATTTTTTATCTCTTTCTTTTTTGCGGTACGCGGGCCTCTCGCTGTTGTGGACTCTCCTGTTGTGGAGCACAGGCTCCGGACACGCAGGCTCAGTGGCCATGGCTCACGGGCCCAGCCACTCCGTGGCATGTGGGATCTTGCTGGACTGGGGCACGAACCCGTGTCCCCTGCATCGGCAGGCGGACTCTCAACCACTGCACCACCAGGGAAGCCCAGATTTTTTATCTCTTAATGAAGAATATAATAATTGTATTCTAAGTGGGCTCCTTCCCCCTTCTTTCTGTTTCTAATAATACCCCTCTTTTCCTCTTTCCTTTGTTCACCCACTAGAAATCATTTATTTAAAACATTGAATTTTACCAAGAGGTATCTGCACCCTCTGTGTTCATTGCAGCATTATTCACAACAGCCAAGACATGGAAACAACCTAAGTGTCTGTTGACAGATAAAGAAAATGTGGAATACACACACACACACACACACACACACACACACACACACAAATGCATGCACGCACGCATATTATTTAGCTATAAAAAAGAAGGAAACCCTGTCATTTGTGACAACATGGATAAAATTTTGAGGGCAGTATGCTAAGTCAAATAAGTCAGATGTAGAAAGACAAATACAGTGAACACTTGAACAACATGGGTTTGAACTACAGTGAATTTTTTTTTTTTTGACTAAATATGTACTACATGATCCATGGTTGGTTGAATCCTCAGATGGAGAACTGCATGTACAGAGGGCTGACTGTGAAGTTAGACATGGATTTTTCAACTGGGCAGGTGGTCAGTGCCCTCACCCCTCACCTTTTTAATATTTATTTATTTATTATTTATTTAGGCTGCTCCAGGTGTTAGTTGCAGCACGTGGGATCTTTGCTGCAGTATGCGGGATCTTTTGTTGAGGCATGCGGACTCTTAGTTGTGGCCTGCGGGCTTCTTAGTTGCGGTATGTATGTGGGATCTAGTTCCCTGACCAGGGATCGAACCTGGGCCCCCTGCATTGGGAGTGCAGAGTCTTACCCCCTGACCACCAGGGAAGTCCCACCCCTCACCTTTTTAAAGGGTCAACTGTACTCTATGATCTCAGATGTATTTAGAATCTAGAAAAGCCAAACTCATAGAAACAAAGAGTAACTTGGTGGTTGCCAGAAGTTGGGGGTGGGGGAAATGGGGAGATGTTGGTCAAATGGTACAAACTTCCAGTTATAAGATGAACAGGTTCTGGGGATCTAATATGCAGCATGGTGACTAAAATAGTTAACATGTATTGTACACTTGAAAGTTGCTAAGAAAGTAGATCTTAAATGTTCTCACCACAAAATTTTTGAAAAGGTAACTATGTGAGGTGAAAAAAAAAAGATACTGAATTTTAGCAAAGCTAGAAATTTTTAAGATTATAAATTTGTGTGTGTATGTGTGTTTTTTGAGAGTCCCTTGGAAACATTCTTATATCAAGGCCTGAAACAAAAATTGTTAAAATATTTGACATTTTCATCTGTTTTACAAGCAGTTATAATTGAAGTTTCTTGTAGTTTTCTTTTTTAATGTTAGTTTTAAACACTCTATAAATTACAAAAATGTTTTTAAAATCTGAAAAACTGAGTAGATATATATTAAAGGCTGTTCATTAGGAAAGAAAAAAGATCTGGGCCTTTAGTTTACTATCCCTTCTCAATTTTTTTTTTTTTTTTGGCTGCACTGCGCAGCATGTGGGATTTTAGTTCCCTCACCAGGGATCAAACCCATGCCCCCTGAAGTGGAAGCATGGAGTCTTAACCACCGGACCACCAGGAAAGTCCCCCCTCACCCAGTTTTTTTTATTGTGTATGTTCTTACACATACAGAAGAGAAGAGAAAGAATGGAGTATAATGAACTCCCATGTATCCATCATCAGCTTTAACAACCGTCAACATTCTGCCAATCTTATTTCAGCTACCTCCCCCAACATTTTTTTCTGAGCCATTTAAAAAGAACTCCTAGACACTTGATTTCACATGTAAATATATGAAAGTCAATCTTAATCCCAAATAAGTTAATGCAATATAAATAAAATTACAGTGTATAGATGAAGGAATATGCCTGTTCTATTCACTCATTAAAGCCAGATAGCTAGGCACTATGTTAGCTGCTGGGAATATCAGAGAGAGCCACTTGAGGGTAGGAGAAGACAGAACGTTCATAGGTTATTAGGTGAAGAATCAAATATAAACATTATTGCTCCTAGGGGATGATAATGATAATAGTTAATATTTATAGATCAATTACTGTTTTAAGCCCTTTGCAAACGTTATTAAGAATAAATGTTAGGGATTGGTTCAAGATGATGGAGTAGAAGGACGTGCACTAACTCCCTCTTGTGAGAGCACTGGAATCACAACTAACTGCTGAACAATCATCCACCGGAAGACACTGGAACTCACCAAAAAAGATACCCCACATCCAAAGACAAAGGAGAAGCCACAGTGAGATGGTAGGAGAGGCGCAATCACCATAAAATCAAATCCCATAACCACTGGGTGAGTAACACACAAACTGGAGAACAATTATATCACAGAAGTCCACCAACTGGAGTGAAGGTTCTGAGCCCCATGTCAGGCTTCCCAACCTGGGGATCTGGCAACAGGAGGACGAATTCCCAGAGAATCAGACTTTGAAGGCTAGTGGGATTTGATTGCAGGATTTCAGCA
>NW_006778821.1:2946479-2952401 GCF_000442215.2 Lipotes vexillifer | reverse complement strand
GGGAAACAGAAACTCCACTCTTGGAGGGCACACACAAAATAGTGTGCACATTGGGACCCAGGGGAAGGAGCAGTGACCCCATAGGAGACTGAACCCGACCTACCTGCTAGTTGTGGAGGGTCTCCTGCAGAGGTGGGGGGTGGCTCTGTCTCACCACGGGGACAAGGACACTGGCAGCAGAAGTTCTGGGAGGTACTCTTTGGCATGAGCCCTCCCAGAGTCCACCGTTAGCCCCACCAAAGATCCTGTAGCCTCCAGTGCTGCGTCTACTCAGGCCAAACAACCAACAGGGAGGGAACTCAGCCCCACCCAATAGCAGACAAGTGGATTAAAGTTTTGCTGAGCTCTGCCCAACAGAGCAACACCCAGCTCTACCCACCACCAGTCCCTCCCATCAGGAAGCTTGCACAAGCCTCTTAGATAGACTCATCTACCAGAGGGCAGACAGCAGAAGCAAGCAGAACTACAATCCTGCAACCTGTGGAACAGAAACCACATTCACAGAAATATAGACAAAATGAAAAGGCAGAGGACTATGTACCAGATGAAGGAACAAGGTAAAACCCCAGAAAAACAATTAAATGAACTGGAGATAGGCAACCTTCCAGAAAAAGAATTCAGAATAATGATAGTGAAGATGATCCAGGACCTCAGAAAAAGAATGGAGGCAAAGATCAAGAAGATGCAACAAATGTTTAACAAAGACCTAGAAGAATTAAAGAACAAACAAACCGAGATGAACTATTCAATAACTGAAATGAAAAATACACTAGAAGGAATCAATAGCAGAATAACTGAGGCAGAAGAACGGATACGTGACCTGGAACACAGAATGGTGGAAATCACTGCTGTGGAACAGAATAAAGAAAAAAGAATGAAAAGAAATGAAGACAGCATAAGAGACCTCTGGGACAACATCAAATGCACCAACATTCACATTATAGGGGTCCCAGAAGGAGAAGAGAGAGAGAAAGGACCTGAGGAAATATTTGAAGAGATTACAGTCGAAGACTTCCCTAACATGGGAAAGGAAATAGCCACCGAAGTCCAGGAAGCCTAAAGAGTCCCAGGCAGGATAAACCCAAAGAGAAATACACTGAGACACATAGTAATCAAATTGACAAACATTAAAGACAAAGAAAAATTATTAAAAAGCAACAATGGGAGAAACCACAAATAATATACAAGGGAACTCCCATAAGGTTAATAGCTGATTTCTCAGCAGAAACTCTACAAGCCAGAAGCGAGTGGCATGATATATTTAAAGTGATGAAAGGGAGGAACCTACAACCAAGAGTACTCTACCCATCAAGCATCTCATTCAGATTTGATGGAGAAATCAAAAGCTTTACAGACAAGCAAAAGCTAAGAGAATTCAGCAACACCAAACCAGCTCTACAGCAAATGCTAAAGGAACTTCTCTATGTGGGAAATGTAAGAGAAGAAAAGGATCTACAAAAACAAACCCATAACAATTAAGAAAATGGTCATAGGAACATACATATCAATAATTACCTTAAATGTGTATGGATTAAATGCTCCAACCAAAAGACACGGGCTCGCTGAATGGATACAAAAGCAAGACCCATATATATGCTGTCTACAAGAGACCCACTTCAGACCTAGAGACACATACAGACTGAAAGTGAGGGGATGGAAAAAGATATTCCATGCAAGTGAAAATCAAAAGAAAGCTGGAGTAGCAATACTCGTATCAGATAAAATAGACTTTTTTTTTTACATCTTTATTGGAGTATAATGGCTTTACAGTGGTGTGTTAGTTTCTGCTTTATAACAAAGTGAATCAGTTATACATATACATATGTTCCCATATCTCTTCCCTCTTGCGTCTCCCTCCCTCCCACCCTCCCTATCCAACCCCTCTAGGTGGTCACAAAGCACCGAGCTGATCTCCCTGTGCTATGTGGCTGCTTCCCACTAGCTATCTATTTTACGTTTGGTAGTGTATATATGTCCATGCCACTCTCTCACTTTGTCACAGCTTCCCCTTCCCCTTCCCCATATCCTCAAGCCCATTCTCTAGTAGGTCTGTGTCTTTATTCCTGTCTTACCCCTAGGTTCTTCATGACATTTTTTTTCTTAAATTCCATATATGTGTGTAAGCACATGGTATTTGTCTTTCTCTTTCTGACTTACTTCACTCTGTATGACAGACTCTAGGTCCATCCACCTCATTACAAATAGCTCAATTTCGTTTCTTTCTATGGCTGAGTAATATTCCATTGCATATATGTGCCACATCTTCTTTATCCATTCATCTGATGATGGACACTTAGGTTGTTTCCATCTCCTGACTATTGTAAATAGAGCTGCAATAAACATTTTGGTACATGACTCTTTAAAATAAAGAATGTTACAAGAGACAAGGAAGGACACTACATAATGACCAAGGGATCGACCCAAGAAGAAAATATAACAATTATAAATATATATGCACCCAACATAGGAGCACCTCAATACATAAGGCAAATGCTAACAGCTGTAAAAGAGGAAATCGACAGTAACACATTCATAGTAGGGGACTTTAACACCCCACTTTCACCAATGGACAGATCATCCAGACAGAAAATTAATAAGGAAACACAAGCTTTAAATGACACAATAGACCAGATAGATTTAATTGATATTTATAGGACATTCCATCTGAAAACAGCAGATTACACTTTCTTCTCGAGTGCATATGGAACATTCTGCAGGATAGATCACATCTCGGGTCACAAATCAAGCCTCAGTAAATTTAAGAAAATTTAAATCATATCAAGCAACTTTTCTGGCCACAACGCTATGAGATTAGAAATAAATTACAGGGGAAAAAAATGTAAAAAACACAAACACATGGAGGCTGAACAGTAGCCTACTAAATAACAGTAGTCTACTAAAAAATAAAAAGAGATCACTGAAGAAATCAAAGAGGAAATCAGAAATTACCTAGAGAGAAATGACAACGAAAACACGATGATCCAAAACCTATGAGGTACAGCAAAAGCAGTTCTAAGAGGGAAGTTTATAGCAATACAAACCTACCTCAAGAAACAATAGAAATCTCAAATAAACAATTTAAGCTTACACCTAAAGGGACTCGGGAAAGAAGAACAAACAAAACCCAAAGTTAGCAGAAGGAAAGAAATCATAAAGATGAGAGCAGAAATAAATGAAATAGAAACAAAGAAAACAATAACAAAGATCAGTAAAACTAAAAGCTGGTTCTTTGAGAAGATAAACAAAATTGATAAACCTTTAGCCAGACTCATCAAGAAAAAGAGAGGACTCAAATCAATAAAATTAGAAATGAAAAAGAAGTTACAAGAGACACTGCAGAAATACAAAGCATCATAAGAGACTACTACAAGCAACTGTATGCCAATAAAGTGGACAACCTGGAAGATATGGACAAATTCATAGAAAGGTATAATTTTCCAAGACTGAACCAGGAAGAAATAGAAAATATGAACAGACCAATCACAAGTAATGAAATTGAAACTGTGGTTAAAAATCTTCCAGCAAACAGAAGTCCAGGATCAGATGGCTTCACAGGTGAATTCTATCAAACATTTAGAGAAGAGCTAACACCCATCCTTCTCAAACTCTTCCAAAAATTTGCAGCGGACAGAACACACCCAAATTCATTCTATGAGGCAACCATCACCCTGATACCAAAACCAGACAAAGATATTACAAAAAAAGAAAATTACAGACCAATATCACTCATGAATAGATGCAAAAATCCTCAACAAAATACTAGCAAACAGAATCCCATAACACATTAAAAGGATCATACACCGTGATCAAGTGGATTTATCCCAGGAATGCAAGGATTCTTCAATATACGCAAATCAATCAGTGTGATACATATTAACAAATTGAAGAATAAAATCAATCAGTGTGATACATATTAACAAATTGAAGAATAAAAGCCATATGATCATCTCAATAGATGCAGAAAAAGCTTTTGACAAAATTGAACACCGATTTATGATAAAAACTCTCCAGAAAGTGGGCATAGAGGGAACTTACCTCAACATAATAAAGGCCATATACGACAAATCAACAGCAATCATCATTCTCAATGGTGAAAACCTGAAACAATTTCCTCTAAGATCAAGAACAAGACAAGGACGTCCACTCTCACCACTATTATTCAACATAACTTTGGAAGTCCTAGCCACAGCAATCAGAGAAGGAAAAGACATAAAAGGAATACAGATTTGAAAAGAAGAAGTAAAGCTGTCACTGTTTGCTGATGACATGATACTATACATAGAGAATCCTAAAGATGCCACCAGAAAGTTACTAGAGCTAATCAATGAATTTGGTAAAGTTTCAGGATACAAAATTAATGCACAGAAATCTCTTGCATTCCTATACACTAACAACAAAAGATCAGAAGGAGAAATTAAGGAAACAATCCCATTCACCACTGCAACAAAAAGAATAAAATACCTAGGAATAAGCCTACCTAAGGAGTTTAAAGACGTGTACTCAGAAAACTATAAGACACTGATGAAAGAAATCAAAGATGACACAAACAGATGGAGAGATATACCATGTTCTTGGATTGGAAGAATCAATATTGTGAAAATGACTATACTACCCAAAGCAATCTACAGATTCAATGCAATCCCTATCAAATTACCAATGGCATTGTTTACAGAACTAGAAAAAAAAACCTTAAAATTTGTATGGAGACACAAAAGATCCCGAATTGCCAAAACAATCTTGAGGGAAAAAAACAGAGCTGGAGGAATCAGACTCCCTGACTTCGGACTATACTACAAAGCTACAGTAATCAAGGCAATATGGTACTGGCACAAAAACAGAAACATAGATCAATGGAACAGGATAGAAAGCCCAGAGATAAACACACACACACCTATGGTCAACTAAACTATGACAAAGGAGACAAGGATATACAATGAAGAAAAGACAGTCACTTCAATAAGTGGTGCTGGGAAAACTGGACAGCTACATGTACAAGAATGAAATTAGAACACTCCCTAACACCATACACAAAAATAAGCTCAAAATGGATTAAAGACGTAAATGTAAGAGCAGACACTATAAAACCCTTAGAGGAAAACATAGAAAGAACACTCTTCGACATAAATCACAGCAAGCCCTTTTTTGACCCACCTCCTACAGTAACGGAAATAAAAATATGCAAATGGGGCCTAATGAAACTTAAAAGCTTTTGCGCAGCAAAGGAAACTATAAACAAGAAGAAAAGACAACCCTCAGAATGGGAGAAAATATTTGCAAATGAATCAGCGGACAGAGGATTAATCTCCAAAATATATAAACAACTCATGCAGCTCAACATTTAAAAAAACAAACAACCCAATCAAAGAATGGGCAGAAGACCTAAATAGACATTTCTCCAAAGAAGACATACAGATGGCCAAGAGGCACATGAAAAGCTGCTCAACATCTCTAATTATTAGAGAAATGAAAATCAAAACTACAATGAGGTATCACCTCACACCAGTTAGAATGGGCATCATCAGAAAATCTACAAACAACAAATACTGGAGAGGGTGTGGAGAAAAGGGAACCCACTTGCACTGTTGTTGGGAATGTAAATTGACACAGCCACTATAGAGAACTGTATGGAGGTTCCTTAAAAAACTAGAAATAGAACTACCATATGACCCAGCAATCCCACTACTGGGCATATACCCAGAGAAAACCATAATTCAAAAAGACACATGCACCCCAATGTTCATTGCAGCACTATTTACAATAGCCAGGTCATGGAAGCAACCTAAGTGCCGTCGACAGATGAATGGATAAAGAAGATGTGGTTCATATATACAATGGAATATTACTCAGCTATAAAAAGGATGAAATTGGGTCGTTTGTAGAGATGTGGATGGACCTAGAGACTGTCATACAGATAAAGTAAGT
>NW_006778821.1:2945876-2946469 GCF_000442215.2 Lipotes vexillifer | reverse complement strand
GTGCAAAACAAATATCATATATTAACACATATATGTGGAATCTAGAAAAATGGTATAGATGATCTTATTTGCAAAGGAGAAATAGAGACACAGATGTAGAGAACAAATGTATGGATACCAAGGGGGAAAGGTGTGGGTGGGATGAATTGGGAGACTGTGATTGACATATATACTCTAATATGTATAAAATAGATAACTAATAAGGATCTGCTGTATAAAAAAATTAAATAAAATTCAAAAAAAAATGTCAGTTTTCAATGTTTTAAAAATACACAAGTGAATATATCTATGAAACAAAAACAGACTCACATATATAGAGAACAGACTTGTGGTTGTGGTGTGGGGGACATGGGGGAGGGAGGGTTTGGGAGTGGGATTAGCAGATGCAAGCTATTATATATAGGATGAATAAACACCAAGGTCCTACTGTATACTACAGGGAACTATATTCAATATCCTGTGATAAACCATAATGAAAAAGAATATGAAAAAGAATATATGTGTGGGCTTCCCTGGTGGCACAGTGGTTGAGAGTCCGCCTGCCGATGCAGGGGACACGGGTTCGTGCCCCGGTCCGGGAAGATCCCATGTGC
>NW_006778821.1:2944115-2945526 GCF_000442215.2 Lipotes vexillifer | reverse complement strand
GAGGCCCACGCACCGAAAAAAAAAAAAAAAAAAAAGAATATATGTGTGTATAACTGAGTCACTTTGTTGTATGGCAGAAATTGAACACACATTGTAAATCAACTATATTTCGGTAAAATTAAAGAAAGAATAAACATCATTTAGTTTTCATAATCATCCTTTGAGGTAAATACTATTATTACAGATGAGGAAACTGAGAAACCCGGAGAAATGAAGTAACTTCCTGGAAAGCATTAAGATCATAAGTGGTTGAGCTAGGATCTTTTTCTAAGTGGTCTGATTTCAGAGGCTGTGCTCTAAGAAAAAAAGACTACCTTAATATTGTGGTAAAAACAATGTGATTTGTTCACCAAACCATTTCATTTTCTTCCTAGGCACACAGGAAGACCATACTTCCCAGCTCCCTGGCCTTTTAAACAAGCCATGTGGCTAATTCTGGCTGATGGAATGTGGGTGGATATATATATATATAAAAAAAAAAATCTCCAGGTTAGAGCGATGGCTTCCCAAGATGAAGAGACTGTATCTGTAGGTTATTATTTACAGGAGAGCCTCTCCATCAGGTACATCTTTACTGAACTTTGTGAGCACAAGAAATGAACCCTTTCTGTGCTAAGTTACTGAGATTTGGTGGGGTGTTCGTTATGGCAGCTTGTGTAAATAATACTAATAGAAAATTTAAAAAATTTAAAAATTATGAAATATTTCAAAAATATTGAAAAGTGCAGAATATATTAAAAATCATATCTCTATCCCCAGATTTAACATATATTAATATTGTCACATTTCCTTCTGGTTGTTCTTCAAGAAACCCATTAGATATAACTAATAGCTAATAACCAATAAAGCATCACCTCATCCCTAACCCTTCCTTAGAAGTAACTACTATCCTGAAGGTGGTGTCTATTATCCTCATTTACATTTTTTACTTTGTCTACGATATATTAAATTTAGAGTATTTTGTGTGCTTTAAAAATAGGAATGGTATCAAAAAGATGGGTTTTTTTTCCATTCCATATTGTTTTTGAGGTGTCTCCGTGTTGGTACATGTAGGTCTAATTTATTCAATTACAGAGGTATGTAGAAATACAGTAATTTATGTATCCATTCTCCTACTGAGAGACAGTTGAGATTCTTCTTATTTTTTTGCTTCTGCAAACAACATTGCGATGAACTTCCTTGTACCTGCCTAATATCATAGAGTCAGGGGAGGCCTCTCTGAGGATTTTCTCATTTAAGCTGATACTGGAAGGATGAGAAGCCAGCCACGTGAAGAGCTGGGATACCAGTGTTTCAGGTATCTGGAACAGTAGACAAGCCCTAACACCTTAGGGAATGGCACGTACTTGATCCAGTGAAGTTACAGTGAAGTGAATGAAGGAAAGAGTGGCAGGGGGAGGGGGTGGGGGAG
>NW_006778821.1:2941052-2944056 GCF_000442215.2 Lipotes vexillifer | reverse complement strand
GAAAGAGTGGCAGGAGATGGAGGTGGAGAAGCAGGCAAGGACCACTGTGTTAATGGCTTTAGAGACCACACTAAGAAGTTTGGGTTTTCTTCTATATGCAAAGCCATCCAAGTGTTCTCATTTTTTCTAGGTTGGTCAGACCATACTCACAGTATTGTGAGTTCCTTCCCTCAACTTCACTATGAAAGGAGCATCTCTTAAATGAATACAGTTACTGCTTTTGCTCTCCATTTTGGAGGAATTGGTTGTAATATCATTAAAAAAAGAAAGAAAAAATACTTTTCATTTCCTTTCCCAGACTTTTGTGTCTGAGGGGCAGCTGTGTGTTTCAAAAGGAAACTACAGTTGACCCTTGAACAACATGGGTTTGAAGTGCGTGGGTCCACTTATATGCAGATTTTTTTTTCCAGTAAATGTTACTACATGATCCGAGGTTGGTTGAAAATCGCAGAACAGCAGATAAGGAGAAATTCCAGTTAGGGAGGGCCAACTGTAAATTATACATGGATTTTTGACTGCAAGGAGGGTCTGTGCCCCTAACCCCCAAGTTGTTCAAGGGTCAACTGTATATGTATCAAATTTTCAATGTTCCATCAAAAGGGCTTATAAGGAAACGTTCTTTTTTCCCCATATTTTGCAGTCAAATTGTTCCTCATTAAAATCAGATTGACTTCATGAAAGATCTAAAGTGTTAGGTTGATTTAAGAGCTGAGGAAATATGCTGCTAGTTCTGAAATTATCTCAGGTGTGATAGAATCTGGTGATGACCAAATAGAGCAACAATTGAAGAGTGGGAATGAAAAATTAGGTATTTATGCTACAGTGCCAAACGTTGTACTGTAGGCTTTAAAATGATAAATTACACTATTTCCAAAAGTTTGGGTATGAGCCATTCCTTTAGTAACTCAGCCAAACATGCTAACATTTTCTCTCCTCCCTTATTCATTTCTTCGATTAGCAGTTCCTATCTTTGCTTAATTGGCTGTACTATCAGGTTGGGAGGTGGGCTATCACTTTCAGTTTTCATTTAAATTACCTCCCCGATCTCCAACAATTCAAGCACATCAAGTCTCACAGTTCTATTCTAGTATTTTCACCCTATTTTCCATTAGAATATCGTTTTTAATAACCAGTACTTTTCAATTTTTAAAGAACGTATTCAGACTCACAGAAATTTCATTAATATCTAACCCGATGGATGCGGGTGAAAATTCCTCTTTTCTAAAACAACCCCCATCCACCCATTAATTTTTTTTTATTTGCAAATTGGTTGTAATTTCTCTAGGTAGAATCTTACTGCCAAATAGAATGAATACCAAGAGGCATGGTGTATAACTGTGTTTAATAAATGCAATAAGGCAGAGTTAAAATCCCATCAACATCACACAGAATCAGAATGTGAGTATTAGAAAAGACCTTAAGGACCATCTTGTACATCTTGTGTGTATGTGACCACCACGGCGTTTTAAGTGAAGTCAATAGTTTTCAGAAGAGGAAAAACAACCTTCAGTAAAACAAATCAAAACAACTGCAAAAAAAATGGTACCATTCTAACTAACTTAGAAAAAATGTGTTTGTTTCCTGAGGTAGCAGCATAGGGATGAATCTTAGGGAGGTTATCTGCCCTCCAGCAACTGTACCTGTGTGGGAGGGTGGTGGTGTAAGTAATCTAATGTCTTTTGCTGGGTACTATGATGGTATTGTTTGTGTAAATGTGCTTTAGGATCACAAAAGAGGGAGCAAGTGATTAATTACACTCCAAAAGTTACACCCTCAAAAGACAGGTGAATGGTCTTCAAGAACGACTAAGAATTACACAAGTGGACAAGAATGAGAGTATTTTAACCTTAGGGAACAGCAAGTGCATCTCTTACACCTAAGAGTTACAGATAAGAATCTACAAATAGATGTTTGAAAAGGGTCGCAGCAATTGACGCTTTTAAACGGTTGCACATTAAAATCACCTAGGAAGCTTTTAAAAATCCTGAAGCCCAGACCAATTAAAGTCGAATGTATTGGGGGTGGGGGTGGCATAAATATTTTTTAAAGCCACCCACCCCTCCACCGCCCAAGATTCCAACGTGCAGGCAAGGTTGAGAATCGCCGCTTTAACGCAGGAAGCAAAATTATTAAACGTGAATTTTGAGGGGGATAAAGTGGCAGTAGGGCACAGAAGACGAACTGAAAGTCCTTGGAAGGCAGGGCGGCTACTTCAAGGGCAGGGACAAGAACCCAGTGGGAGAATCAGCGGTAGAGGATTTAAGGGCTGTTTCCGTGGTAGAACTGCCAGGATTTGGGTGGGGATCGGTAAAGAACTCAGCATATATTCAACTCCGTTAAAGTGAGGTTATTCTGCCAGTAGCCCTGCTCCTACCCCTTATCAGATTTTCTCGAATCTTTCCGCACAGTTTAAAAAAAAAAAAAATGACGGAAACGTCTTCTATCCCACGAAAGGCGCATGGGCAGACTGTGGGCGGGGCAAAGATCTGAGAAGTCAGAAGCACGCAGCCGCAACAATTTGCGAGTCCAGAACCACAAGTCACAAACATCTGGGATGGGGTGGCCTCCCGGTCGTGTTGCACCCACCAGGGGAGCGTTGATCGACACCTCAGCGCAAATTGGAGCCTTTTAAATCCCAGAGGGCGGAGAGGGAAAGGGCGGGGAAACCGCTGACATTCGCGCCGGCCCCGCCCTCACACCCACTTCCGGCGGCGCGCGGCCCCCGCTTCCGCTTTTCCCGCCAGCGCGCCGGCCCCACCCCACTCCCACGCGCCCCCCAGCGTCCGGGCGCCCGACAGCCGGGAGAAAAGGCACAGGTTGCTGTCGGAAGTCCCCCTTTGGCTCCCTTTCCGTACTGCCTAACAACTTCCGCTTCGGGCCGTCAACATGGACGCTGCGGCTGCCTGGCGGAGCTGCATCTGATCGGTTGCGGGAGCGCAGCTTCTCTGCGGCGCCCGCCCCGCTTCCCCGCCCTCACTCCTCCCCTCTGCCCCCTCCCCCCCCC
>NW_006778821.1:2936784-2939402 GCF_000442215.2 Lipotes vexillifer | reverse complement strand
GCGGTACGCGGGCCTCTCACTGTTGTGGCCTCTCCCGCCGCGGAGCACAGGCTCGGGACGCGCAGGCTTAGCGGCGACGGCTCACCGGCCCAGCCGCTCCACGACACGTGGGATCCTCCCGGACCGGGGCACGAACCCGCGTCCCCTGCATCGGCAGGCGTACTCTCAACCACTGAGCCACCAGGGAAGCCCCAAGTATATAGTTTTATACTTCATCCTGCACCCTTTATAGGTTGATGATTCCCATACTTATTTCTCCAGCACAGACGTCTCCACTGAGCTGCCGACTCTGTATCCAGGTGCCTACGTTTAAGTACCTAATGGGCATTTCAGTGGACCAAGTCCAGAACCAAACTCCTGATTCCATTCGATGCCCCCAAAACTTTCCTATCTCACTAAATAGTACCTCCATTCTTCCTCTTGATGCTTTTAGGCCAGAAATTTTGGAGTAATTCTTGGCTCCTCTTTCTTCCAATCCCACACTCAGTACATTAGCAAGTCTTGTCATCTCTGACTTCAGAAACTGACCACTTTTCAACGTTTCCATCAAGTGTTAATCCTTTGCTCGTGTTACTGCAGTAGTCTGCTAACTGGGGCCTCTGCTGCTACCCTTGTCCCTCTACAGTTTTTCTTCCATAAAATAGCCGGGATGATCCTTTTTTTTTTTTTTTGCGGTACACGGGCCTCTCACTGTTGCGGCCTCTCCCGTTGCGGAGCACAGGCTCCGGACGCGCAGGCTCAGCGGCCATGGCTCACGGGCCCAGCCGCTCCACGGCATGTGGGATCTTCCCAGACCAGGGCACGAACCGGCGTCCCCTGCATCGGCAGCCGGACTCCCAACCCCTGCGCCACCAGGGAAGCCCCAGGATGATCCTTTTAAAACTTATTTACTCACAACTTTCCCGTGGTTCCCCATCTCACTTAGAGTAAAAACTTTTTATAGTCACCTATATAGAGAGTGACCATAAAATTTATGGTCCAAGTCAGGACACTTTTGAGCATCAAAGGTGGTGCTATTAATAGCAATGGCAGAACGACAGGCATAAACCGGGACTATCTTGAGCAAACCAAGACTGTGGTCTACCTTTAATATCCTACATGATGTGCCTTCTCTCCCTTACCTCTTTAACTTCATTTCTAATACTCTCCTTGCTTCTTCTGTTTCAGCCACACTATTCTTATTGATCTTTCTTGATAGGGTCAGGCACACTCCACCTTAGAGCCTTTGCTCTTCTCGCAGAAATCTGTGGGGCTTGCTTTCACATTTCCTTTAGGTCTTTGTTCAGATGTAACTTACCAGAAAGACTTTTTGGTGATCACCCCTGAGAAGTACTCTGCCCCTTCAACCTATCCTTCTTACTCACTGCTTTGTTTTTCTACAGCACTTACTGTTTGTTGTCTGTCTCCTCCTCACTGGAAGTTCTATGAGGACAGGGATTTTGAGTTGTTTGCTGCCTTCCCCAGGGCTTAGAACAATAACTGTTCTAAGTCAGGGCACCTGTCATTGTAGACCTGGGGAACTTAAGGGGAAAATTCACTGTTGCTCTTGATACATAGGTATATAAAATAACTTTTTTCTCTTTTGATTTGTGGTAACCAAAATTGGTTTAGGAATATACCTTGGAAGTTCCTAAATCATGTATTTTTCCTTGTTCCAGGTAAAAACTGCCAGGATTAATGTATTAATATAAAACCAGTGTTCAAGGTATACTTTGAGTCTTACTTCTGCCACATTTGATGCTTGTTTGTGGACTGTTAAAAGTAAGAATGGTGGTTTGTTTTTGGCCCCAGATTTCTATTTTTTTTGCTTTTGCTTGTTCATTTCCTCCCCCGACTCATGTAATACATGCTTTCATTTTAGAGTTTACATTCTGCTGTGATTTTTTAGAGACTTAGGTTCTTCCTTTTAAAAACCTCTTTTAATTAAAATCAAAATGCTAGGATCTCAGTCATGTAAACTTGTCTTAAAACGCTTTGGTGTAAACAAGGTTTCTGTGACTTCTTCCAAAGATTTGCCCTTTAGGGTTGGATTTTGCCCCAAGTGGTGGATTTGTCATCCATAAAGGAATTTTAAATAGATTAGGAGGAACTGGGGGGGGGGGAAGGGATGTAGGCAGCAAAGCCTGTCCTTTGTCCCTGAAATGACACCACCTCTGGCAAGAGATGATCCTTTTAGGGTCTGGGGGGGGGGGGCGGCTAGAACAATGATTCCTAATCTTTCTACCCCCAAAGGCTCTACTCTTCTGTTTTTCTTCCTCTCTCACATACAAGCATCCATGGTTCTCATTCTCTCCCTCTCTTGAGGACAGGGGAGTGTTCTCAAGGAGTGTTTTCCGGATCTTTCACAGGTATAGGAACTTCCCAGTAGCTGCTTTTACTTGCAGTCTTATAATAAGGCCTTAATTTTTGCTTCATCCTCTGATCTGCTGGCCCTTCTAGCTCCTACCTAGTTTCTTGTATCACTTGGATCATAACTTGAGCTTCCATCCCATTGTCTACCCGAAGAACTGTAGGTAACTCTAAGAGCTCATTTTAATTATTTCCCTTCCTTGTACCTCGAATCTCTGGCGGTGGTTTTAGTTTTTCTGCACTAGTGGCATGTCGGTGGGGAAGAGGGT
>NW_006778821.1:2904043-2936774 GCF_000442215.2 Lipotes vexillifer | reverse complement strand
TTCAGTGTGTATTCTTCAAGAGCCTATTAGATGTAGGGGAGGCTTTAGAGTTCAGGCTGTTGAATCTTGGACCATAGGATAGAGGTTTACAGAATGTGGTGATTCAGGAAGCAAATCAGGATCTTTCTAAGCATCGGTGGATGTGAGAGTGTTAAATGGTATAATTTCAGGGAAAAGGGTGACATTGGTTGCTGGCTTTCGTACTGGACAACTAGCAAAAACGAGATCAAAATCTCACTGGAGCTGTTTAAAAGTAATCATTTGCATCTAACCAAGCAACATCATAATTACTGTACATCCCTTGGCTGACGCTGGCCCTTTTGTGTGCCTAGCTTCTAGTTTTGCCCACCATAACAAAACATGGAGGGATTAGTGCTTGGAAGCAAGGTTCCATGGAATATGGGGAGGCTGGCAACTAAGTAGTACATTGCATCCATGATCATTTTGGTCTTAAAAGAATATTTTCTCTGACTCTCTATGATGTAGTGTGCTAAGGTAAGACTTGGTCTTTTTAAATGTTTGAGGTTCATGCAGTATCTTTTGAAGCACTTTGAATGGAGAGAAATGTTCCTTTGTTAGTTTTTCCTTTGTAGCTATATTGCCGGAAACTCATAAAATAAAAAAGAGTAGGGAGCCACACAAGCCTGTAGTGTCTGTTTATCCAGTTTTTCTGAAATACTAAGGTATTTAATAAGTCAAAGTAAGGACCATTATCATATTTTGATGAAGGTGTGCATTATTTAGTCAGTTTCTTTTTTTTTTTCTTCTTAGACTGCCAAGGAAATCTGATGTGGAAAGGTGAGTATGAAAAAAACCTTAAATCTGTGTCTGTGTTGATATATCTGTGAGTATGTGTGTGTGTGAGAGAGAAAGTGGCGGGGCGGGGAGGTATGTGTAGGTATGGGTGGTAGAGTTGTGGACCAGGAACATAGGTGCAGAGAGCCTGGGGTGACTTCACACCATTTGTTTAAGGAGCCCTGGGAAATATAATTTCCTCATCCTTGACAATTCTTGGTATGAGGCCAGCTCTGGACCTTCTCTTCTAGAAATCTTTATTGAATCACTGACCGGGTCAAGTGCCTGAGGGGTTAGGAAGATGTAGAAAATACAGAACTAAATGGAGAAAGCTGAGGAAGAGACTGACTTTAGAAAGTTTGCTGCTAATTTATCATTTGCTGCAATGATGCTATTAGATATCTATAGAGAGTGGACATTTGTCTACTGCTATTGCTGTTTTATAGTTAAGAGAATTTTGATTCAGTTGGAGTTTGGGGCTTAAGACATTACTAAATGCTAGTATGTTCCCATAGTCCAAAGGAAGAAGATAAATTAGGGTTTCAAAGAAATCAGGTGATGGAGATTTAAACTGTGGCTACAGTATAGGCTACTTGACTCTATCTTTGGAACCACTTATGCTCCTTGGTTGATCTTTTTATTAAATACCAAGTCACTAGGGCGGATTTTAGCGTTTATTAGTGACTACGCTCCACTCCCTACCCCCAGTGACCTTTCTGAGAGAATTAGACATAGATCGAAAAGATAGAAGTGGAAGAGACAATTGAAGCATACCTGTATTATGGTTTGGCTGCTCCGTTTTAAAGGAAGGAAATGAAAATCAGGATTTGAACAAAAATAAACAGATGGGACCTAATGAAACTTCAAAGCTTTTGCACAGCAAAGGAAACCGTAAACAAGACGAAAAGACAACCCTCAGAGTGGGAGAAAATATTTGCAAATGAAGCAGCTGGCAAAGGATTAATCTCCAAAATTTACAAGCAGCTCATGCAGCTCAATATCAAAAAACAAACAACCCAATCAAAAAACGGGCAGAAGACCTAAATAGACATTTCTCCAAAGAAGATATACAGATCGCCAACAAACACATGAAAGAATGCTCAACATCATTAAATCATTAGAGAAGTGCAAATCAAAACTACAATGAGGTATCACCTCACACCAGTCAGAATGGCCATCATCAAAAAATCTAGAAACAGTAAATGCTGGAGAGGGTGTGGAGAAAAGGGAACACTCTTGCCCTGTTGGTGGGAATGTAAATTGATACAACCACTATGGAGAACAGTATGGAGGTTCCTTAAAAAACTAAAAATAGAACTACCATATGACCCAGCAGTCCCACTACTGGGCATATACCCTGAGAAAACCATAATTCAAAAAGAGTCATGTACCACAGTGTTCATTGCAGCTCTATTTACAATAGCCAGGACATGGAAGCAACCTAAGTGTCCATCAACAGATGAATAGATAAACAAGATGTGGTACATATATACAATGGAATATTACTCAGCCATAAAAAGGAACGAAATTGAGTTATTTGTAGTGAGGTGGATGGACCTAGAGTCTGTCATACAGAGTGAAGTAAGAAAGAGAAAAACAAATACCGTATGCTAACATATATATATGGAATCTAAAAAAAAAATGGTTCTGAAGGACCTAGGGGCAGGACAGGAGTAAAGACGCAGACTTAGAATGGACTTGAGGACAAGGGGAGGGGGAAGGTTAAGCTGGGACGAAGTGAGAGAGTGGCATGGACATCTGTACACTACCAAATGTAAAACAGATAGCTAGTGGGAAGCAGCCACACAGCACGGGGAGATCAGCTCAGTGCTTTGTGACCACCTAGAGGGATGGGATAGGGAGGGTGGGAGATGCAAGAGGGAAGAGGTAATGGGGATATATGTATATATATAGCTGGTTCACTTTGTTATAAAGCAGAAACTAACACACCATTGTAAAGCAATTATACTCCAATAAAGATGTTAAAAAATATATATATTTGACACCAGCCAAAAATAAATAAATAAATAAAATGCCCACGATGCATTCATTTGGGGGGGAAAAAAAAAGAAAATCAGGGTTTGTTCTGTCCACTCTGGGGTAGGAAGGGAAACTGGGCCTTGGAAAACCAACTCATGCTGCCTATCACTTGAGACAGCGTGGTGTCAAGCAGAAAACATATTAAAATAGTTTACAAAGGGGGATGTCTCCTTTCCAGTAGAGGAGCTCCTCTGGCAACGGAATTAGTAATATACAAATATGTTTACTCTGAGAGAAGAGACCTCACATCTGTAAGCCGTTGCTGAGTTAGAATGACAGCACTGAGGTTCCTAGCACTGAGGTGACTGCCAGATCTTAGTATACATTTAACATTTCTGCTGTGTTCCAGTCTTGCCTATGATGCTCTCTGCTTGTTTTATCTCTAAGGGTCCTTCACAGACCCTGGCAAAGAGTCATAATTGTATCAGTGTCCTTGACTCTTCTCTTTCTACTACCAATAATTATATTGCAGGCTGAACCTTAAGGAAGTCTTTCAGGTTGTTTGTGGGCTATGTATGCTCTCAGTAGGATCTAGACTCTGTGGTCTTCAGTTAGGATTATGCTTCAGCAGAAACTTTCGTTTTGGTGCATTGCATCATGGTATTGCTGTTGGTGAGATACAGAGGTGTGGGTTGGATCTACAGGTCAGCGAACAGCTGTAACAAGATTAATATGTCAGAGTCCACTTGGAGGGAGGTTGGTGTCTTGCTGGGGCCTGTCATCAGTCCTGGCCTGTTGAATATTTTTTTGTGTGTCGTAAGGTAAACCATGAAAGGTATGATTATCAGTTTTGTAGCTGACATGAAGTTGAGAGGTCTAGCTAACACGCTGATTGACAATGTAAAGCTTTTAGTAAAGCTTTTAAGCCTTTATGAGGAGATGATAAAAATACTGATGAGTATGGGGAGAAAAAGCATTGTAGTGGGTATAGCATAAAAATAGATATGGACAGACCTTTTAGCTTTTATTTTTAGTACTTTGTTATTGAAATTAGTTTGGTAAAGAGTTGCATAGTTAAGCTCTTTATTCAATTTTATAAATCATGCTCTTGGAAAATGGGAAATGGGCCCTTGCCTTTGTAGAAATAATACAGTTTCAAGTTTTGGTAAAGAGCTATTTAACTTCCTTTCTCTTAGCAGAAAGGTTACTAATTCATAATTTCAACTTCAAACCATAATTTGGTCCCCTTTGTGACCCAGTTAACTTCTATATAATAATTTTATATTTGTGAATTTAGTATATTTTAGTAAACAACTTTTATTGCAGTATAAAATTAATTTGAAAATGTGATTCATTGCTTAAGCATTCTATTGGAGATGTTACTCTGAGGTAGAAAATGAAGTATATGCAGGTGGTATACAAAATGTGACAATAATTCATATTTAAATAAATATTTTAGGTGGTTCATTTCATTGTAATGGTTGTAAACAAAGACTGATTCATATTTTAGCTCAGATAAAATAAATTGTGAAATACTCCTTCAAATTTGTTGGTTCATTAAGAGTTGTTTTGTTTTATTTTAAAGGAAAATAGAAATAGTGCAGTTTGCTAGCCGGACACGCCAACTCTTTGTTCGATTATTAGCTTTAGTAAAATGGGCTAATAATGCTGGCAAAGTGGAAAAATGTGCGGTGAGTTAAACTTTTGACTTTATTTTATATAAAATAACTTTTTTGGAATGTTAACTTGTAATAGGCATAGTTTCTAATTTTAGCTCTAACTTATATCTGCTGATATGTTTTGGGATACATTACTTATGTGAGTAATCATTATTTCTGTATGATAATGTATAGTATATATCTGTAGAAACTTAGTATTTGTTTATGGACACCTAATCAGAAAAAAGAGTAGGCCATATCTGGAGATGTCATTACGCTGGAAGACATTAAATATGAGACTGGACCTAAAGGGGGAAAATGGTTAGCTTACATTCATATGCTTTCTTAGAGTTTGCAAAGTATTCCCTAAATTTGCCTATTGATTTCTTGACAACCCTTTGAGAATGGCAGAGTCAGTCTTTTATTATTTTACAGATGAGGAAATAAGGTTCCTAGAAGTTAAATGGCTTTTTCAAGGCCACAGAGCTGATGATAGCACTTATCTGTCCCTTTGTTTATTCATCTGTTCATTCTCCAACCCTTTATTGCACACAGGGCATAAGGCATAGTGGGTGGAGACTTGAATAAGGCATAGTCCCTGCCCTCAGGAAGCTCATGGTCTTTTGACTGTTGGTTGAGTCATTCTTTTGAATTCAAAGGAGTGACCTGTAGTGAAGTGTACCAAAGATTCTAAAATATGCACCCCCTACCCCCCACAAAAGTTTTAAGCTATGTTCAAGAAATGTTAAGGAGGAGAAGCATCAGTAGGGATCTTGTGTTAGCCTATTGAGCTCATAACTTGGGGAGGATGATATGGTGTTAACAGATGAGACACAAAATGAGGAGAATGGACTTCATATTGGAAAGGGTAGAGTAATTATAATAAAATGAATAAAATCTTAAAATAATGAGAGCATTTATTTATCCACCATAATTTATTTTTTGCACCCTGACAAGCTAAGCTGAAATATTTTTATAGTAACTTTACATTTGCAGGTCTATTGGGGTTTGCATATTCCATAAAATACCCCTTTAGAAAGAAATCTACAGCAGTGTGTTTCTGCCTATGATTTTCTGACATCTCCCCTCAATTTTAGCCCAGTGCATTTGCTATCCTCAGTTTCACTAGGTTCCCTTATCATTAGAAAGAAAGCTTATGTGAAAATTGCTAAAGTGAAAGGAAAACAGAGGTTTGAAGAAGTTGAGAATTTAAAATTCTAGAATAATATATTTTTTGAAAGTTAAAAAGAAGACACATTTCTAGCCACAGATCTTTTGTCTCTAGGAGTAAGCTGGTATCATCCTTTTATATAACATTGATCAAAGGGGGAGGGTATTTTGTACCATATATTGAATTTTCTTTATGGGGGAAAAAGTTATTTTATTCATGTTGTCATCATTCAAAGGATAGTTTTTATTATAAACATTAATAAGCAGGCTTATTCCAAGCTTATTTACCAGAAAGTTTACAATTCATTTCATTGTTTTGCAAATTTGGGCACCAAGTCTAATGAATCTATTTTGGCCGAAATGAAGAAGCATGGTATAGTATTTCTGAGAAGCCTAAGGTTTCTTTTCAGTAATTAGTTAATTTGAGGTAATCTTCTCCTAAAGGTATTCAGACTTTCAGTGAAGAGTTAAGTATTACTGAGGTATATAAAATCCAAGTATTCAGTTTTTCAAATCCAGGTTTAAATCCCTAATTATACCATGGGTATTTAAATTACCTGTTTGATACTACTGAGCTGTATGTCGTTAAACTAATATCAAGCAAAATCCAAAACTCTTGGTTTTGATATTGAGCCATATTGTATTTATCTTTCATTAATTCATGGTATAGTATTTTCCTATTAGTTTTTTGAATTGGCTGTTCCAGTAAGTCGCATGCTGAATAAAGTCTCATATTGAACTTTATACATAACGTTTTGGTATTTTTGTTTTGTGAATGTAGATACAGAGATGTGTTTTTGTCAGGGATAAAGTCCATCAGCTGGAGAATTAGAGGATTATTCACGTTTTGACACTTGTGTGCTCAACCTAATGATTATTTAACTAGACTCATTAGAGGTTCTTAATAGATAATGATCTTTAGCCATGCCAGACATATAAAGTGTTTAGATGAGTGTATAAATACACGGTTTATAGAACTCTAACTAATGGTAAAGCAGTCTGGATAATGTTTTAGCTAAGAAAAAGAAAAAATATCTCTCTCCTCCTTGAGCTGTTTTTAAAAGCAATTTTGAGATATAATTCACATACCATACAATCTATCCATTTAAAGTGTACAATTCTGGGAATTCCTTGGTGGTCCAGTGGTTAGGACTCCGCGCTTCCACCGCAGGGGGCACAGGTTCAATCCCTGGTCAGGGAATGAAGATCCCGCATGCTGTGCGGTGCGGCCAAAAAAAAACACAGTAATAATAAAGTGTACAATTCAGTGGTTTTTAGTATATTCACAGATATGTGCAACCATTAGCAGTCAATTTTAGAATATTTTCATCACCTCAAAAAGAAAATCATTACCCTTTATCATCCTAAGTACCCCCCAGCCCTAAGCAACCTCTGCTGTCTCTATAAATATGCCTATTCTGAACATTTCATATAAATGGAATCATAATATATGGTCTTTTGTGATTGGCTTCTGTCATTTAGCATGATGTTTTCAAGGGTCATCCATGTTGTACTGTACATGTATCAGTACTTCATTTTTATAGCTGAATTGTATGGATCCACTACATTTTATTTCTCCATTCATCAGTTAATGGACTTGTAGGTTGTTTCCAGTTTTTGGCTATTATGAATAATGTTGCTATAAACATTCATATACAAGTTTCTCTGTGGACATGTGTTTTCATTTCTCTTGGGTATATACCTAGGAGTGGAATGGTTGGGTCATACGGTAACTGTGTATTTAGTAATCATTTGAGGAACTGCCAGACTCTTTTCCAAAATGGCTATACTACTTTACATTCCCACCAGCAATGTAAGAGGGTTCTAATTGCTCCATGCCAACATTTGTTATTGTCTGACATTTTGATTCTGGCCATTCCTGGTAGGTGTGAAGTGGCACTTCACTGTGTTTTTTGTTTGCATTTCTCTGATGACTAGTGGTGTTGACCGTCTTTTCATGTGCTTTTGGCCATTTGTATATTTTCCTTAGAGAAGTGTCTGTTTGGTGCTCAGTTAAATTTTAAAGGAGATTGGTATTAATCATATCAACAGTTGGTATGTGAGTACTTAAGAATAAAAAAAGAGCATGATTATTAGGGACCTATGTGGATTCACTAATAAGTAACTCAAAACTAAACTTTTATCTTTATTAATTTGATTTCTAAGTCAAAGAAATATAGCTGGAGCTAGTTTATTTTGAGTTGAGCAAGGTAGTTTAGAGAGTTTCATTAATAACCCACATTTAAGGTGGAGTGATGTAGGCTCGATGAACTGTGGCACCCCACTAGGGCTGGACGGAAATCTTTAGTATTCTTTGGCCTAAGCATTTTTGCAGTGTTTTGAGTGAATGGAGACTTGGGATGACCTAAATCTGAGTAAAAACCTATACAGAAGTTGAGAGAAGCAGGATTCAAATATGTTAAAAATCAGAGTACAGTCATGCTTTAGGTTCAGGGTGGGAAAGGGGACCTTGCTTGATAGAGATTCATGCACAGAAGATCAAGGCCTTTTAGTTAACTTCAAGCTTGCTGTGTGTTAGCAGTGTCGTGGCTGCTGATAAGAAGTTAGTGGTGGTGGTGTTAATAGAACTCCATTTTACTAGTCATGGAAGGTAGCACTTCTGAGGGCCTGTGCTGGTCTAACTAAGAGTTAGAAAAAACATTTTTTGGTTCCAGCTTCTCTGGTTATTCACTATCTTTGAGCAAGTGTCTAAACCTCAGCCTCAATTTTCTCATCTCTAAGATAATAGTAATTATCTTGTTTTGTCTAGTTCCTAGAGTCGTGAAAATCAGAGAATAAAATAAGTGTGGGAATACTGAGAAAATGTAGGGCATTGTGTGTGCATGATGTGTTATTGATTCTGGATACCATATTTTAAGTTGATCACTGATAAACTGAAGCATTTCCAGGCAGTGGAATAGGGATGGTGAGTCAGGAATTTGGAATGTTCAGCTTGAAGATAGAGTGGGCTTCCCCTGTTTGAAGGACGTGAAAGACTTTTAAGTATTGTTCCAGAAAGGAAGTCGTTTTCAGCTTCATGATGACGTCTACTAGTTTAGGCACACTTGTGAAATGCATTGAGTAGACAACTGATGGAAAGGATTTCTATATTGGACGTGAAGTTGGCCTAGATCTCATAATGGACAATGTTTACTGTGTGTTTTGTATGTTCTAGGCACTGTTCTAAAGGTTTCATATGCATAAACTCTTAATCCTCGAACAACCTTATGAGGGGGAGGAAATCATCTCCATTTTATATTGAAAAAACTGAGGCAAAGAGGGATTTAAGCAACTTGCCCAAGGTTATAGGGCTAGTGAGTTGCAGAATTAAAATTGAGACCAAGGCAGTCTGGGTCCAGGAGACCATGCTTTTATGTCTCCTTTATTACCAGTCAACTCTAGAAGTCTGTAGGAGAAAAAGCATTGTATTCTATTTATTTTTCCTAACTTGTCATATGTATGTGTAATGTTAAAGATGGAGAAACGAATCGGGAAACCTTTTATTTTAAATTGATAGAAAATTACTGGTTTTTAAAAATATTTCTTCTTTCCTCAAATTACTGGAAAATTTTTTGATGAAATATTTTGAAATATGGAAAAGCTATAGTAATTCCTCTCAGAGTTTACTTTGGAATCAATAAATGATATTTGACGTGAAAAGTGGCTGGTTTTCAAGGAAGCGTAATACATATACCCTTTGTTTTGAAGATGATCTCGAGCTTCTTAGATCAGCAAGCCATCCTGTTTGTGGATACTGCTGATCGCCTGGCCTCATTAGCTAGAGATGCTCTGGTCCATGCACGCCTGCCTAGTTTTGCCATCCCATATGCTATTGATGTACTGACTACTGGGTCTTACCCACGGCTGCCAACCTGCATTAGGGTAAGTGCATTCCTACCCCAGCCCACCCTCAAAAGTTGAAGGCTTTGGCATTGGATTCTACAATATTAATAAGTAGCCCAGCCAAAGCAAAAAACTGTTCTGTATTTTTAAAATAAATATTTCATGTAGTTTGCTTTTTTCTCTATAATTAAAATTTGGAGGGGGCGGGTTTGAAATAAATTGGAGCCAGAATGTGAGTAGCTATCAAAATGAGTTTATTTATTTATTTATTTAGGTGAGGGTGAACAGAATTATGAGGGTAACTTAACATCTATTTCAGATGTGAAAATACGGCACGCTAGCTGCTTTTTGGAAGTGTCTTTAAAAATTTGTTGTTGTGGTAGTTGTTGACTCACTTGGTGCTGTTGTATTTTATACTTCTAAGAAGTGGTGAAAGTCATCTAGTGACATTAAGTTGGTTTCATAAATAGAACATGAAGGAGATCGTGTTGCATTACCATCTTAGCTGGGTGGCTGGTGGAATCATTGACACTCTAATGCGTGATAGTAGTGGTCACTATTATTGGATGTAGACTGCAGAAATGAGTGTTGAGGTTCTCTTGGGTAAAGTAAGAAAATACTGTGTTAGAACAGGCGCAGGTAAAAATTATGTCTCTTTGTACATTATTTTTAGATCACTTAAACTTTTTTGTAGGATAAAATTATTCCTCCGGACCCAATTACCAAAATTGAGAAGCAAGCTACACTTCACCAGCTGAACCAGATTCTTAGACATCGGCTTGTAACCACAGATCTTCCTCCTCAGTTAGCAAATCTTACAGTTGGTATGTACCTGAAATACATTTTTAAAGAATTGACTCGAATATTTTTCAAACAGCTTTTGGGGTTTTATCTTTTAAAATATCCTTATGAAGTCTTGACCTACAATTTTGGTGGTGTTTGAATCCGTAACTTGTGCCATATCATTTCCCTTTAGTACCTGGAAATACAGTGCTGGTATTTGAAGCTGGGGAGTGGCCAAGATTACCTGGGGCTGGAGGAGACTAGGTCCTAGAGTTGAGCCTCAAGAAAATATTGTTCCTTGATGTTAGAAGAGTTGCCCTTGGTTTCTTGCTGACCTGGAAGCTGGCTACGGTTTATGCAGGAACCAGTGAATTGTCTGAACACTTATGAAAGATTCTTCAGTCTGTTTAAAATTTCTCGTGAGCGAGACTGAAAGTTCTAGGTTAGCGGGAAGCTGCTTATTTTCTAGCAAAGTAGACCTTCTTCTTCTTCTTCTAAAAGCAAATGGCCGAGTGAAGTTTCGAGTTGAAGGAGAATTTGAAGCCACCTTGACTGTGATGGGAGATGACCCTGATGTTCCCTGGCGTCTTCTCAAGCTAGAAATTCTAGTTGAGGATAAGGAAACAGGAGGTAAATCATAAATAGTGATTTAAATCATATGTATTGGTTTAAATGTTGGGTGTTATATTATTGAAACATTCTTGCAGAATAATACATGTGTTTAGCAATTTATCCTGTAATCTGACGCAGATTTTATGATAATCGTAACTGCCTGCTGACCACAGAAGTTTCATTGTTTCTCTAGCGTACTCTCTAGTTTTCATAGATAATTTCAGTTCTTTTTTTAAAACTCATCGTTAGTGAATATACTCTTCCTTAGTTGGTCTATGACACAATCTGTACACTTTTCTGATTAACCACCTTCTTTTCTCCTGCCAACGGAAGATGGGCGAGCCTTGGTTCATAGTATGCAGATCAACTTTATCCATCAGCTGGTACAGTCTAGGCTCTTTGCTGATGAGAAACCTCTTCAGGACATGTACAACTGCCTGCGTATCCTTCTGAAATTTGAGCCCTGTATTTGTAAAGAATTTGTGTCCCCCAACACACACACAATTTCCATCTGCCCCTAGTCCTGAACTAGAGCCGCTTAAACTCTCCCCGTCACCCTTTTTGGGTGGAAACGGGGGCTGGGGAACTGGCCAGTGTAAAGAATAGTGATATGTCTATAAAAAATGAAGTTTTTAATTTTACTATTGACTTCGCAGGTAAAAACTTTAAATGATAAGGTAGAAATAGTACTATTTGGGGAGAAAAAAATAGTACCATTTAGTCTCTACCCATATTCTCTAAACTATGATGAATTAAGGGGCAACCTGGACCTTACATTTTGTTTATAGTGGTTCAAAATTAAATACAAAACCTTTTTCTAAAATTGTGTCACAAATTCCAGCACTTTTGGTATAAGTCATTGGAGAAGTATAATAGCCAACTTTTGGGGAATAGAGCGTTTGTTAAATGAAGTTTGCTTATACTTCACTGGCTGTTGTAGTGATATCTTAGATTTGCTTAACAAGATCCATCAGATTCTTTCTGCTTATCACTTCAGTTAGAAGTGCTACATTCCCAAACTCTAATGTTAATCCGAGAGCGGTGGGGAGACCTCGTACAGGTGGAAAGGTATCATGCAGGAAAGTGCCTCTCCCTCTCAGTTTGGAAGTAAGTAAAGTTGATTCTGGTGGGGTCATGCAATGACTGTAAATACTCTTTTTGTTTCTCTCTTTCTCTCATACATCTGATTTACCATATACCTCTGTGTACCTCTAGCAACATGATTTTGTATGGTAAAGTCCTATGGTATATAAACCACATAGGACATCCATAATTGAGACCTTTCTTAGAACATGGCATATTTTAAATATGTAGACGTTTATCTATTTGTACTAAAACTTACTATTTTTTTTTTTAATTTTTATTTTTTTGCGGTACGCGGGCCTCTCACTGTTGTGGCCCCTCCTGTTGCGGAGCACAGGCTCCGGACGTGCAGGCTCAGCGGCCATGGCTGACGGGCCCAGCCGCTCCGCGGCACGTGGGATCTTCCCGGACCGGGGCACGAACCCGTGTCCCCTGCATCGGCAGGCGGACTCTCAACCACTGTGCCACCAGGGAAGCTCAAAACTTACTATTCTTAAAGATTAGATTACTCTGGCTTCATACCAGATTGCTAAAAGACCATTAGGTTAGATTATCAGGTATCATTTTTTAAAAAACCTTGCTTATCACAGTGTTATGTTTTGAATTGCACCTTTAAAAAACTTTTGGGGAAAATCAGTATCAGCCTGTTTTACAATCCTCTATTCCCTATTTGAACTTTGCTTGATTCCCATTTTCTGTAAAGGAATCAAAGGTGAATAGACACCACTTAAAGATTGTTTTGGCCTTTTTGTGTGTGTGTGCATGTGTTTTATTTTTAAATTCTGTGTCTGTGTTTTTTTTTAATGTAGTAAATCATTGTGTTGGATTGCAGAATAGCTGTCTTCCCAATATTAATAGTCCCTCAACGAACAGTGAGGACCTGCCATGTTCTAGGCTCTGGATAAGGTGCACAATAGACTGTCTCTCTTTTATTCCAGAAGTTAACAGAGTGTGTTGGAAAAAATTCTTAATATTTCTTTTTTCTCTTTAGTCAACAGGTTCTTGGGAGAAAAACAGGAACAGCATCTGTTCACAAAGTTACAATTAAAATTGATGAGAATGATGTCTCCAAGCCTTTACAGATTTTTCATGATCCTCCTTTGCCAGCTTCTGATTCCAAATTAGTAGAAAGAGCCATGAAGGTAAAAGAACTCAATATATTTCAATATTGGTTTGATTAAATGAATATAGTAATATAACTTAACCATTTATACTTAAACTTTTAGCACAAATCCTTTAAAATACCTAATTGTTCCTAAAACCCTTTATGAAACTTATTTTAAATGAATGTTATGCTTGTACATTTGTTGTGGTTGTTTTAACGTCTAATATAATTTGTAAGATGTTCTTTCAAATTCTGTAATTTGGATCAGATCTGTAGTTGCCAGAATGTTAACTGTAGCCTTTAAGTTATCAATACCATTTAAATTTATTTTTTTAATTTTAAGTTTGCTTTCTTTTACTGGTTAACACTTAATCATTGTGATTCTAAAAGGAAGTATCTTGGAGCACAATAATCTACTCTCGGGCTTTTAAAGTAAAAATGTTTAAATTGCACATACAATTCTGTTCTTGTTTATGCAGATTGATCATTTATCAATAGAAAAACTCCTGATTGACAGTGTCCATGCACGAGCTCATCAGAAGCTCCAGGAACTGAAGGCCATTCTTAGAGGTTTCAATGCCAATGAAAATTGTAGGTTCTTTTAAGATGGCATTTCTGTCTTTCTTTTGTTTAAATTAGTATCCACTTTTATTTTCTGAAGAGTCTTTCTTAATGATTTTTTTTCCTGATATACTGATTTTGTTGTAGAGGCTGCATTTTAATTTGTGATCTACCAATAAGCTTGTCTTAATTTTTCCCTTACTTTCTTCTTTTTCATTTAGCTTGACCTTATTTTTGAAATGTATGTATGTCAACTCTCCTTAAAACTTTTCTTTCCTATTGAAATAGAAGCTATTTTAATATTTTAATATGAGTCTTCTTTTGTTTTTTCTTCTAAAAGGTTAAGGCAGCTTTGCAAATATTTATAACGTATTTATGAAATAATGCCTGTTTGAATGAAGCAAAATATATCCCTTGTCTTTTTAAAAATGTTTTTGAGTTGTTAATACATTAACAGGGTTGAAAATAAGAAATACAGATATGCACACATAGTGAAAAATCTTCTAATTACCTGGTATATTCAGAGCGTATGGGGACGGTCAGTCATTTACAAAGTAAGTGCTTTCATTCTAGGAATATAGTTTCACAGTATCACAATGAGCATATTTACTATTCCTACCCCAGTTTTTGGCTGTGATTACCTGGTGCCCACAGTATTTTTGCAATCTTAATTTTTCTAATTTTAATTATTTCTAATTTTTCAAAATAGTGAAATTCTAAAATATCATTGGGATTGTAGAAAATTGGGGTTTATGATCTTTTGATAGGCTCTGGTTTACTTTAGTATCATCTGTAAACACGTCTTAGTAAGTAAAAAGAACCTCAGTATGATTGCCTGGGGGATATTTAAATTACTTTGAAAAATGGACTGAACGTATGTTTACCTAGGAATAGTTTTGCATGTTGTTCACGTAAGTTGCGAAGATTTTTCTTTAGCAGTATTTTGTAGAGATGTCACTGCTTGAGTAGCCAAAAGATGTGGGTTCAGCTGCTCTTCTGCTCTTGAACAAGTCACTTAAATTCTTTGGGGCCCATTCTCCTCATCTGTAATTTGAGGATGTTAGTCCAGGCTCTTCCTGGATCTCTTACTGTAGTGGGAGTGTGCTACAGTAGTGGTTTTCAAGCCCTACGAGTCTGTTGAGTCCTCAGTGTTAGAGAAAGGTGCTTTGGAGACTGTTTTGAAGGAGAGGGAGGTTCCTGCATGTGGGGTTTGGCCCCTCAGCCCTGCTTTAATCAGAACAATTCTGGAAACAAGGACCGCTGTAGGTAAAGGTCTGCTGACCCACCATTTTAGGACATATGCTTTAACTGTTTTTTTAAATTCACGTTCATGCACTTATACTCTTATGTAGTCTTACTTGATCTCTTTTGTGATGGGAAAGCATGCTTTGGTGAGATCCTTTGCTGGGACCAGGGACCATAGTCTGTTCTGCGAACCCCTTAGTGCAATTACCCTTAATTAGCTGGCTTTTCTTCCAACTCCTCACTAGAATAAGCCGAGGAAATGAGTAGCTCGGGAGAATGGAGCATTTCAAGGAAGGGCTAGGGGAGTGCACAGATAGCAGGTTTTAGACAGCCCAGGGGGCATTGTGTGGTTTCTTGAGGGTGGGAGATGGTGGGGTGGGAATGTCTCAGGGGAGGGTAGGCAGGACTCTGGGAGAGCAATTTTAAAAAGGCAGTTCAAGGCACTAAAGGTAGCTTGCCCTGCGGCCCCTTCTCATCATCACCTGACTCCAGGAAGCCAGGGTGCTCTCCCTTGGGTTGTGCTCTGTCAGCACCAGATTTGGGGTCTCAAGGTCAGTTCAGAAGCTGTGAACCACACACAGCCATTCCTAATTGGGCTTAGTTGCTTCTCTTCAGTCTTCCCACTGTATGTTATTGTCTATTGGTACATTCCTCATCTTGTCCTCAATAAATAGATAGGGAGAAATGAAAGAGGAGATTTGTATATGTTCCTGCTGCAGGAAGAAGTGTGCAGCTCAGTCATTTTGCACGGCCTTTAATTCTCCCTTCATAAGTTTCTCCATTCTGGATACACTCCATTAAAACCTGTTGCCTTGAAATGCTTAAGGCCTTATATATTTTATTTTCTGTAAAGAAAAATACAGACATCGGCAGCCATAAAATATGTTCAGAGCTGTACATCAAAGTATTTTCTATCTTTTGGACTGTGTTCTCTATTCTTCTCTGATGCCCTGTCTTTTCAAAAATATTTAATTTTGTTAATTAGATTGAAGTTAGAGTTGTCATCCCAATTGTCAGAATTAGTTTTACTCCTTTGCTACGCTTTAAAAATAGTTTTGTTTTAAAGAATACATTCCTATCCCATTAGGAATTAAGACAGTACAGATATATTTTAAAAATCAGCAACTCTGCTTCAGATCTCTAAGCACTTTTTTAATTTGTCACACTGGTCTGAATGATAGAATATTGTAAAAGAAATTCCCGTTTGTGCCTTTTTTGTCCTGTTTTTTTGTTTGTTTTAGATGAGTTATGCTGGACCTGCATGTTAAAGATTTGTATGCAAATTTGTTAGATATACTTGAAAGCAGTTTGTTTTCCTCTGATTAAATATGTTTCCTGCAATCTTTTTTTGATTTATTATTTTGTTTGTATAGACAGTGCCAATGGCAACATGACCTATTTTAATTGTTGCAATTTTATAACAAGAGGTTTTGGTTTGTTTCTTCGGTACATAAATACAGAAAATGTACATTATTGAGCACTTTGCTTTCTAAAGCACCTTTACAAGCTTGTCATTGCTTCTTCCTGGACCCGTGGCGTGGACAGGAAGATGTCATTGTCCTTGTTTAACAAAGTAGCACAGAGAAGTCACACCTGGTGAAGGGCTGGGCCTACGCTACCACTCTACTCCCTCCCCGCCTTTCTCCTGCAGTGTAGCTTTAAAGGACTGTGGTAACCAGAAGAGCATATTCCTTTAGCAGGTCATCAATCTGATGAGCACATGGTGTGCTTTCAGTTAGCACATGGTGTGCTTTCAGGGCTTTGCTCCTTTACTGGATTGTGTTATACCAACTTGTGAGATTAAGGGGAAAGTTAATCAGGCCTGGTGGAAATACTGTGAAACTCTAGAAAGAGTATATTGGCAGCTTTGGGAATTTGTGTTTAGCAGTTGCCTCTGTTCTTATTTCATCTGTGACTTGAAAATGAGGTACATAAATAACTTGAAAAAAATCCTTTCCTTTATAATCAATGTTTAATAGCGTTCAGAGGTTTTTTTAAATACATGGGCCCTAATTGCCAGAAAAACCTCTCTTTATGAAGAATGGCATTAAAAATATTTAGGCCATAAATGAAGTTTATTCTGTTTACCAAGCAATATTTTTTCCCATTATATCAGAAAGAAAATCCTTCAAATTAGCTTATTAGTAATTACTGAGTGAAAGTAAAACTAGAACTCAGCTCACTGATAAGGTTAAATTTTCACAAGCTATTTTAACCTTTTTAAAGGAATCTTGGAGGGTTTTTTCTTTGCTGTAGTATTTGAGACGGGTGTGTTTGTTTCAGGTCACCTTGTAGATTACATTCTTCTTTTGAGCTACTAAGTGACATAATATTACTAACCCAGTTTAGCAAAATTATGTTTTTCCTGTAACATTCAGGATCATTCAGTAGTTGGTTCGTTTCTACTCACTGAGAAATATATGTATTTTTGGGGGGGGGGATATTCAGATAGAAATATAACTTAATTCTTAACTGTTCAGCTTCCATAGAGACTGCACTTCCAGCTCTTGTTGTTCCCATCTTGGAGCCCTGTGGTAATTCGGAGTGTCTACACATTTTTGTAGATTTGCATTCTGGAATGTTCCAGTTGATGCTTTATGGACTTGGTAAGTTACCAAATGATAGACTCAGTGTAAAGAAAAATACTTTTAACAAAAGCAGAATAAAAATATTTTGCCATTAGGTATTGGGAGGGGTGGTATAAACTGTATAGAAAATAGATATGGAAGGAATAACTCTGGCTGATGTCTGTTTCTTGGGGCCCATTTTAACTCTTGTACCAGAAGTGAAACTTCCCAGTATGAAGTACATTCATGTTGTTTCTCTTATGTAAAAGTAATAATATTGATGGCTGATCTTTTCTTAGATTAACTATTTTACCACTAATAGTTGGGTGTCATGGAGAAGACTACAATCTAATGTCATTCACAGCTGAAGAACAAATTTATGACAGTATAAACATCTCAGATGACTCGGTACAGAATCCTGTAGGAAAGGATTTTTTTTTCTGGCTTAAACAGTAGAAATTGAAGTTTGATTTCTAGCATGTTCTGTTACCAAGTTGGTGTTCTGAAATGATGAAATACTAGGAACTTAGTGTTTTTGTACTGCTGATGGAATAGTGTTCTTGAATATATTAGCACATTTGCCATTTGAAATTAATATTAAGCTAGATAGATTGATGAAAATAAAAGGCTTTCTGGTTATATCGTATGGCTATGTCGTATGGCTATAAAGATAGATTTTTCTTTGAACTGCTTATGGAAACCTGGCCTCATTACTTTGAATCACATCACATTTATGATGGCTAAATGATAAGTGACACATTAGGAAATTGTTGTTTGCTCTTCAAAACTTTATTTAACTGTTTTCTTGATGATTAACACAGTACATACTCATAAGTAGAAAAACTAAACATGTAAAAATGAGAGAAGCAAAAAAATAGTTGCCTGTTGGTAATCATTGTTTTTAGGGGATATATGCTTATCTTAGCACAGGCTGCCATAACAGAGAACCACAGAGTGGGTGGCTTAAACAACAGAAACTTATTTTCTCACGGTTTTGGAGGTTTAAAGTATGAGATAAGGGTGCCACCATGGTCAGGTTATGGTGAGAGCTTTCTTGCTGGCTTATAGTCATCAGCCTTCATGTTGTATCCTCACGTGGCAGGAAGAGAGAGAGCAAGCTCTCTGGTGTCTCTTTATAAGGGCACTAATCTTATATGAGGGCCTACCCTCATGACCTTATCTAAACCTAATTATCTCCCAAAGGCTCCACCTCTAAACACTATCACATTAGGAGTTAGGGCTTCAACATATGAATTTGGGGGGATGCAGTTCAATCCATAGCAATGCTCTTCTAATTTTTTCTATACTTTTTCTTTAGTTGAACTCATTTTATATTTCACTTGTTGCTCAACATTCTATTGTTAGCATTTTCTAGTGTCATTAAAAATTCTAAGTGACATTTAGCAAGCTAATCTTCAGCCAACAGATCGTGCTTATGCCAGAGATCATTTGTGTTTAATAAATAAACATTTTAATGGAGTTTTATAATTTTTAAGGTTCTAAGTCTAGTAATACTATGAGTTTGAAATACATACAAATTAATAATATTAACTAATTAGACTAAGAGTTTTGGTAATTAAACTGTAGGCAAAGAATTAATTCGTGTTTTTTGTTACTTGTTCTTCCTGCTAATGTACATTTGCTATTAATTATCTTAACTATAACTCTCCCTAAATGTTAAAGAGGGAAAACAAATTAGGTTAATTAATGCCTCATGATGTGTTCCATTTAGTTTTTCTCTGACTCAAAAATAACACTACTTTCTGCCTGAAACAATAATTTTCATTTAAATTTTGGGCTACCTGGATATCTTGTGTCTCATGTAAGCAATTAATTAATGAAGTGCTTTATGCTATAGACCAGGCCACACTGGATGACATGGAGAAGTCTGTGAATGATGATATGAAACGGATCATTCCTTGGATTCAGCAACTTAAGTAAGCCTATTTATTTAGTTCAAAACTAAAAATGGAAACTTCTTTTGACAAGATAATATTTTCTTCTCCATCATTACTCTTGATCACCCACTATCCTTAATGTTTATGACATGAAACTTGAGTACCTTTTGGTACTTAGAATCTAAATTTTCTTGGAATAGGTCCAACATGGCAGTGCTTTGTATCAAATTCCCCTCTAGAGCAAATATAGGTACGAAGGGCATGACACTCAGCTTTGATTCACTCAGCTTTGACACTCACATTTTCTCCTGTGCAAGCACTCTACCAAATACTTACACAATGAATTTTATTGTATCTCGTGTTCTTTGCAGTAGAGTCTTATTTGCTCTTATCTGGGATAATCTTCATGGTATGAATCTACCAGCTGACACTCTCAGAGTAGTCATTTCTGCTTCTCTAATACTGTCATTCAGTTTGTCTCAGAATCCTTTGAATGCTTCAGACTGTTAAACTAAATAAAATTGAAAATGGAGCTAGAGATAATTGTGTGAGGTTTCATTACCACCCTGGTACACAAAGGTACCATTATGGGAACTCTAACAGACTCTTTTTAAATCGATAAAACAGAATTCCAAGGAATAAAAATAAATATCAGAGATTAAAACCAAACTGGCAAATGGCGGGGTGGGGGAGTGGGGGTGTGGGGGTGTGGGGCCAGACTGTTCAGTGGGATTTAAATACTTAAATCTTAATAATTCACATCTTGCATAACTTACGCTTTTGGGCAGTTCCAGCTAGTAGAAATATAACCTAAAACCAGAAAGTCAAGTCCCAAAAGCTTTAAACTTATCAAATGTGTATCTATATTTAAACTCACATTATTTATAGGAAAGGTCCCCTGGTTGTCACTTACAGTGGTGCTTCTCAGATGATCTTTGGTGAATGACCAGTTTATCACTAATCTATCATGGGACGTTAATTTTTTGAAATAACTATTGAAATATAATGTACATATCATAAAATTCAACTGGTTTAAGTGTACAATTCAGTGACTTGTATTAAATTTACTGAGTTTTGCAACCATAACCACAATCCAGTTTTAGAACAATTAGAACATTTCCGTTGCCTCAAAAAGATGCTCACTTACAGTTAATCCCCATTCCCAGCCTCAGCCCCAGGCAACTATGAATCTACTTTGTGTTTTTGTAGATTTTTCTTTTCTGGACATTTCATATAAATGGAATCATAAAGTATGTGGTCTTCTGTGACTGGCTTCTTTCATTTAGCATAATGTTTTGGGATTCATCCATGTTGAAGCATGTACCAGTACTCCATTCCTTTTTGTGGCTAACTAACATTCCATTGTGTGGCTAGGCCACATTTTATTTATCCATTCATCAGTTGATGGACATTTGGATTGTTTCCACTTTTTTGGCTCTTATGAATAACACAGCTGTGAGTATTCATGTGCAAATATATGGCTGGACTTCTCATTCCACTAGGAATGGAATTACTGAATCATACAGTGAATTTAAGCTTTTAAAGAAGTTGCCATACTAGTTTGCAAAGTAGTTGTGCCATTGTACAGTGACATCAGCAGTGTATGAGGGTTTCCATTTCTCTACATCCTTGTCAGTGCTCGTTACTGTCTTTGGCAGTGGCCATCCTAGTGACTGGGACAGGTATCTGACTGTGGTTTTTACTTACATTTTCTAGGGACTAATGGTGTTGGGCATCTGTTCATGTGATTACTTTTTTTATAACATGCAATGAAAACAAATTCTAGAAAAAAGAATTGAAAAACCATTTTCAAAATATAAGCCCCCATTTTTTTATTAGACTGAACAGACATAAAATTGCATTTCAATACATAAAATCAGAACAAAAAATACAAGAAAAAAATTCAAAATCTGTATATTTTTCATTGAAAGTGAACATATACAGACAAGATACTCTTCACTCAAATTTTTTTTTCTTTTTTTTCTTTTTTTATCATCTTTATTGGAGTATAATTGCTTTAAAATGGTGTGTTAGTTTTTGCTTTATAACAAAGTGAATCAGTTATACGTATACATATGTTCCCGTATCTCTTCCCTCTTGCTTCTCCCTTCCTCCCACCCGCCATATCCCACCCCTCTAGGTGGTCACAAAGCACCGAGCTGATCTCCCTGTGCTATGCGGCTGCTTCCCACTAGCTATCTATTTTACGTTTGGTAGTGTATAGATGTCCTTGCCACTCTCTCACTTTGTCACAGCTTACCCTTCCCCCTCCCCATATCCTCAAGTCCATTCTCTAGTAGGTCTGTGTCTTTATTCCTGTCTTACCCCTAGGTTCTTCATGACATTTTTTTTTCTTAGATTCCATATATATGTGTAAGCATACGGTATTTGTCTTTCTCTTTCTGACTTACTTCACTCTGTATGACAGACTCTAGGTCCATCCACCCCACAACAAATAACTCAGTTTCGTTTCTTTTTATGGCTGAGTAATATTCCATTGTATATATGTGCCACATCTTCTTTATCCATTCATCTGATGATGGGCACTTAGGTTGCTTCCATCTCCTGGCTATTGTAAATAGAGCTGCAATGAACATTGTGGTACATGACTCTTTTTGAATCATGGTTTTCTCAGGGTATATGCCCAGGAGTGGGACTGCTGGGTCATATGGTAGTTCTATTTGTAGTTTTTTAAGGAACCTCCATACTCTTCTCCATAGTGGCTGTACCAATTCACATTCCCACCAGCAGTGCAAGAGTGTTCCCTTTTCTCCACACCCTCTCCAGCATTTATTGTTTCTAGATTTTTTGATGATGGCCGTTCTGACTAGTATGAGATGATGTCTCATTGTAGTTCTGATTTGCATTTCTCTAATGATTAATGATGTTGAGCATTCTTTCATGTGTTTGTTGGCAATCATATCTTCTTTGGGGAAATGTCTATTTAGGTCTTCAGCCCATTTTTGGACTGGGTTGTTTGTTTTTTTGTTATTGAGCTGCATGAGCTGCTTGTAAATTTTGGAAATTAATCCTTTGTCGGTTGCTTCATTTGAAAATATTTTCTCCCATTCTGAGGGTTGTCTTTTGGTCTTGTTTATGGTTTCCTTTGCTGTGCAAAAGCTTTGAAGTTTCATTAGGTCCCATTTGTTTATTTTTGTTCTTATTTCCATTTCCCTAGGAGGTGGGTCAAAAAGGATCTTGCTGTGATTTATGTCACAGAGGGTTCTGCCTTTGTTTTCCTCTAAGTGTTTGATAGTTTCTGGCCTTACATTTAGGTCTTTAATCCATTTTGAGCGTATTTTTGTGTATGGTGTTAGGGAGTCTTCTAATCTCATACTTCTATATGTACCTGTCCAGTTGTCCCAGCACCACTTATTGAAGAGGCTGTCCTTTCTCCACTGTACATTCCTGCCTCCTTTATCAAAGATAAGATGACCATATGTGCGTGGGTTTATCTCTGGGCTTTCTGTCCTGTTCCATTGATCTGTCTTTCTGTTTTTGTGCCAGTACCATACTGTCTTGATTATTGTAGCTTTGTAGTATAGTCTGAAGTCAGGGAGTCTGATTCCTCCAGTTCTGTTTTTTGTACTCAAGATTGCTTTGGCTATTCAGGGTCTTTTGTGTTTCCATACAAACTGTGAAATTTTTTGTTCTAGTTCTGTGAAAAATGCCAGTGGTAGTTTGATAGGGATTGCATTGAATCTGTAGATTGCTTTGGGTAGTAGAGTCATTTTCACAATGTTGATTCTTCCAATCCAAGAACATGGTATATCTCTCCATCTATTTGTATCATCTTTAATTTCTTTCATCAGTGTCTTACAGTTTTCTGCATACCGGTCTTTTGTCTCCTTAGGTAGGTTTATTCCGAGATATTTTATTCTTTTTGTTGCAATGGTAAATGGGAGTGTTTTCTTAATTTCACTTTCAGATTTTTCATCATTAGTGTGTAGGAATGCCAGAGATTTCTGTGCATTAATTCTGTATCCTGTGACTTTAACCAATTCATTGATTAGCTCTAGAAGTTTTCTGGTAGCATTTTTGGGATTCTCTATGTAGAGTATCATGTCATCTGCAAACAGTGACAGCTTTACGTCTTCTTTTCCGATTTGGATTCCTTTTATTTCCTTTTCTTCTCTGATTTGCTGTGGCTAAAACTTCCAAGACCATGTTGAATAAGAGTGGTGAGAGTGGGCAACCTTGTCTTGTTCCTGATCTTAGTGGAAATGGTTTCAGTGTTTCACCATTGAGGACGATGTTGGCCGTGGGTTTGTCATATATGGCCTTAATTTTGTTGAGGAAAGTTCCCTCTATGCCTACTTTCTGCAGGGTTTTTATCATAAATGGGTGTTAAATTTTGTCGAAAGTTTTCTCTGCATCTATTGAGATGATCATATGGTTTTTCTCCTTCAATTTGTTAATATGGTTAATCACATTGATAGATTTGCGTATATTGAAGAATCCTTGCATTCCTGGAATAAACCCCACTTGATCATGGTGTATGATCCTTTTAATGTGCTGTTGGATTCTGTTTGCTAGTATTTTGTTGAGGATTTTTGCATCTATGTTCATCAGTGATATTGGCCTGTAGTTTTCTTTCTTTGTGACATCCTTGTCTGGTTTGGTATCAAGGTGATGGTGGCCTCGTAGAATGAGTTTGGGAGTGTTCCTCCCTCTGCTATATTTTGGAAGAGTTTGAGAAGGATAGGGGTGTTAGCTCTTCTCTAAATGTTTGATAGAATTCGCCTGTGAAGCCATCTGTTCCTGGGCTTGTGTTTGTCGGAACATTTTAATCACAGTTTCAATTTCAGTGCTTGTGATTGGTCTGTTCATATTTTCTATTTCTTCTTTCTTTCTTCTATTTCTTCTGAATCAAGACTGATTCAGTCTTGGCAGGTTGTGCATTTCTAAGAATTTGTCCATTTCTTCCAGGTTGTCCATTTTATTGGCATAGAGTTGCTTGTGGTAATCTCTCGTGATCTTTTGTTTTTCTGCAGTGACAGTTGTTACTTCTCCTTTTTCATTTCTCATTCTATTGATTTGAGTCGTCTCCCTTTTTTTCTTGATGAGTCTGGCTAATGGTTTATCAGTTTTGTTTATCTTCTCAAAGAACCAGCTTTTAGTTTGATTGATCTTTGCTATCGTTTCCTTCATTTCTTTTTCATTTATTTCTGATCTCCTCTATGATTTCTCTCCTTCTGCTAACTTTGGGGTGTTTTTGTTCTTCTTTCTCTAATTGCTTTTGGTTCAAGTTCAGGTTGTTTATTAGAGATATTTCCTGTTTCTTAAGGTAGGATTGTATTGCTATAAACTTCCCTCTTAGAACTGCTTTTGCTGCATCCCATAGGTTTTGGGTCGTCGTGTCTCCATTGTCATTTGTTTCTAGGTATTTTTTGATTTCCTCTTTGATTTCTTCAGTGATCACTTCGTTATTAAGTAGTGTATTGTTTAGCCTCCATGTGTTTGTATTTTTTACAGATCTTTTCCTGTAATTGATATCTAGTCTCACAGCATTGTGGTTGGAAAAGATACTTGATACAATTTCAATTTTCTTAAATGTACCAAGGCTTGATTTGTGACCCAAGATATGATCTATCCTGGAGAATGTTCCATGAGCACTTGAGAAAAATGTGTATTCTGTTGTTTTTGGATGGAATGTCCTATAAATACCAATTAAATCCATCTTGTTTCATGTATCATTTAAAGCTTGTGTTTCCTTATTTATTTTCATTTTGGATGATCTGTCCATTGGTGAAAGTGGGGTGTTAAAATCCCCTGCTATGAATGTGTTACTGTCAGTTTCCCCTTTTATGGCTGTTAGTATTTGCCTTAGGTATTGAGGTGCTCCTATGTTGGGTGCATAAATATTTACAATTGTTATATCTTCTTCTTGGATCGATCCCTTGATCATTATGCAGTGTCCTTCTTTGTCTCTTCTAATAGTCTGTATTTATTTATTTATTTGTTTATTTTTTTTATTATTATTATTTTTTGCAGTACGCAGGCCTCTCACCGTTGTGGCCTCTCCCGTTGCGGAGCACAGGCTCTGGGCGCGCAGGCTCAGTGGCCGTGGCTCACGGGCCCAGCCGCTCCGCAGGCACGTGGGATGTTCCTGGACCGGGGCACGAACCCGTGTCCCCTGCATCGGCAGGTGGACTCTAAACCACTGTGCCACCAGGGGAGCCCTAATAGTCTTTATTTTAAAGTCTATTTTGTCTGTTATGAAAATTGCTACTCCAGCTTTCTTTTGATTTCCATTTGCATGGAATATCTTTTTCCATCCCCTCACTTTCAGTCTGTTTGTGTCTCTAGGTCTGAAGTGTACACATTTGTAGACAGCATATATATGGGTCTTGTTTTTGTATCCATTCAGCCAGTCTGTGTCTTTTGGTGGGAGCATTTAATCCATTTACATTTAAGGTAATTATCGATATGTATGTTCCTATTCCCATTTTCTAAATTGTTTTGGGTTCGTTATTATAGGACTTTTCCTTCTCTTGTGTTTTTGTCTAGAGAAGTTCCTTTAGCATTTGTTGTAAAGCTGGTTTGGTGGTGCTGAACTCTCTCAGCTTTTGCTTGTCTGTAAAGGTTTTAATTTCTCCATCAAATCTGAATGAGATCCTTGCTGGGTAGAGTAATCTTGGTTGCAGGTTTTTCTCCTTCATCACTTTCAGTATGTCCTGCCACTCCCTTCTGGCTTGTAGAGTTTCTGCTGAGAGATCAGCTGTTAACCTTATGGGGATTCCCTTGTGTGTTATTTGTTGTTTTTCCCTTGCTGCTTTTAATATGCTTTCTTTGTATTTAGTTTTTGACAGTTTGATTAATATGTGTCTTGGCGTATTTCTCCTTGAATTTATCCTGTATGGGACTCTCTGTGCTTCCTGGACTTGATTAACGATTTCCTTTCCCATATTAGGGAAGTTTTCAACTATAATCTCTTCAAATATTTTCTCAGTCCCTTTCTTTTTCTCTTCTTCTTCTGGAACCCCTATAATTCGAATGTTGGTGCGTTTAATGTTGTCCCAGAGGTCTCTGAGACTGTCCTCAGTTCTTTTCATTCTTTTTTCTTTATTCTGCTCTGCAGTAGTTATTTCCACTATTTTATCTTCCAGGTCACTTATCCGTTCTTCTGCCTCATTTATTCTGCTATTGATCCCATCTAGAGTATTTTTCATTTCATTTATTGTGTTGTTCATCATTGTCTGTTTCATCTTTATTTCTTCTAGGTCCTTGTTAACTGCTTCTTGCATTTTGTCCATTCTATTTCTTGTTTCATCTTTAGTTCTTCTAGGTCCTTGTTAAATGTTTCTTGCATTTTCTCTATTCTATTTCCAAGATTTTGGATCATCTTTACTATCATTATTCTGAATTCTTTTTCAGGTAGACTGCCTATTTCCTCTTCATTTGTTAGGTCTGGTGGGTTTTTATCTTGCTCCTTCATCTGCTGTGTGTTTTTCTGTCTTCTCATTTTGCTTATCTTACTGTGTTTGGGGTCTCCTTTGTGCAGGCTGCACGTTCGTAGTTCCCGTTGTTTTTGGTGTCTGTCCCCAGTGGCTAAAGTTGGTTCAGTGGGTTGTGTAGGCTTCCTGATGGGAGGGGGCTAGTGCCTGTGTTTTGGTGGATGAGGCTGGATCTTGTCTTTCTGGTGGGCAGGTGCACGTCTGGTGGTGTGTTTTGGGGTGTCTGTGACCTTTTTATGATTTTAGGCAGCCTCTCTGCTAATGGGTGGGGTTGTGTTCCTGTCTTGCTAGTTGTTTGGCATAGGGTGTCTAGCACTGTAGCTTCCTGGTCATTGAGTGAAGCTGGGTGCTGGTGTTGAGATGGAGTTCTCTGGGAGATTTTCGTCGTTTTATATTACGGGGAGCTGGGAGGTCTCTTGTGGATCAGTGTCCTGAAGTTGGGTCTCCCACCTTAGAGGCACAGCACTGATTCCTGGCTGCAGCACCAAGAGCCTTTCATCCACACGGCTCAGAATAAAAGGGAGAAAAAGTAGAAAGAAAGAAAGAGGATAAAAGAAAATAAAGTAAGATTAAATAAAGTTATTAAAATAAAAATAATTATTAAGAAAAAAATTTTTTTGAAAAGTAAAAAAATAAAACGGATGCACAGAACCTTAGGACAAATGGTGAAAGCAAATCTATACATTAAGACAGGGCTTCCCTGCTGGCGCAGTGGTTGAGAGTCCACCTGCTGATGTAGGGGACACAGGTTCGTGCCCTGGTCCGCGAAGATCCCACATGCTGCAGAGCGGCTGGGCCCGTGAGCCACGGCCACTGAGACTGCGCGTCCGGAGCCTGTGCTCCGCAACGGGAGAGGCCACAACAGTGAGAGGCCCGCGTACCGCAAAAAAAACAAGCTATACAGACAAAATCTCACACAGAAGCATACACATACACACTCAGCAAAACAGGGAAAGGGGAAAAAATAATAAATCTTGCTCTCCAAAGTCCACCTTCTCAATTTGGGGTGATTTGTTGTCTATACAGGCATTCCACAGATGCAGGGTACATCAAGTTGATTGTGGATGTTTAATCCGCTGCTCCTGAGGCTGCTGGGAGAGATTTCCCTTTGTCTTTCTTCTCACAGCTCCCGGGGTTCAACTTTGGATTTGGCCCCGCCTCTGTGTGTAGGTCACCTGAGGGCGTCTGTTCTTCCCTCAGACAGGACGGGGTTAAAGGAGCAGCTGATTCGGGGGCTCTGGCTCACTCAGGCCGCGGGGCGAGCCTGCGGAGGTAGAGGCCAGCGTGACCAGCCTGAGGGCACCGTGTGTTTCCCCGGGGAAGTTGTCCTTGGATCACAGGACCCTGGCAGTGGCGGGCTGCACAGGCTTCTGGGAGGGGCGGTGTGGATAGTGACCTGTGCTCTCATACAGGCTTCTTGGTGGTGGCAGCAGCGGCCTTAGCGTCTCGTGCCCGTCTCTGGGGTCCGCGCTTTTAGCCGCGGCTCGCGCCCATCCCTGGAGCTCCTTTAAGCAGCGCTCTTAATCCCCTCTCCTCGCGCACCAGGAAACAAAGAGGGAAGAAAATGTCTCTTGCCTCTTCGGCAGCTCCAGACTTGTCCCCGGACTCCCTCCAGGCTAGCTGTACTAGCCCCCTTCAGGCTGAGTTCACGCCGCCAGCCCTCTCCCTGTGCTCTGACGGAAGCCCGAGCCTCAACTCCCAGCCCCGCCCGACCCGGCGGGTGAGCCGACGAGCCTCTCGGGCTGGTGAGTGCCGGTCGGCACCGATCCTCTGTGCGGGAATCTCCCCGCTTTGCCCTCCGCACGCCTGTGGCTGCGCTCTCCTCCGCGGCTCCGAAGCTCCCCACCCCCACCCCCGCTCCCGCAGTCTCCGCCCGCGAAGGGGCTTCCTAGTGTGTGGAACCCTTTCCTCCTTCACAGCTCCCTCCCACTGGTGCAGGTGCCGTCCCTATTCTTTTGTCTCTGTTTATTCTTTTTTCTTTTGCCCTACCCAGGTACGTGGGGGAGTTTCTTGCCTTTTGGGAGGTCTGAGGTCTTCTGCCAGCCTTCAGTAGGTGTTCTGTAGGAGTTGTTACACGTGTAGATGTATTTCTGATGTATCTGTGGGGAGGAAGGTGATCTCCGAGTCTTACTCTTCCGCCATCTTCCGCCCCTAACTCACTGAAATTTTTTTTTTGTTCCTCGAAGTCATAACAAAAAAGTTCAGTGAGGGCTTCCCTGGTGGCGCAGTGGTTGAGAGTCCGCCTGCTGATGCAGGGGACACGGGTTCGTGCCCCGGTCCGGGAAGATCCCACATGCCGCGGAGCGACTGGGCCCGTGAGCCATGGCCACTGAGCCTGCGCATCCAGAGCCTGTGCTCCGCAAAGGGAGAGACCACAACAGTGAGAGGCCCGCATACCACAAAACAATAAAAAAAAAAAAAGTTGAGTGAAATAGCAATCCCATATATGCTTTGAAAGAATATCTTGTACTTATTATTCACACATTTATAATTTATATATATTACATTTGTAATAGATTTAGATTTTTAATGTGGCAAATGAGCTTGTTTCTGGTTTGTTGTAATTTATCTAATCTCGGTTGGATTGATGATGATGAAAATCACAGGAGATAATATGTATCCATGTTTTTTTAAAAATAACATCCATAGTAGAGATACTAGTCTCACAAAGGTATGTTGATGAGAGTGCAAGTAGAGTTCTGAAAGCAGTTTTTGCAAGTTCAGAATATTCGTTTTTAACTGTCATCCAGAATGAGGCAAGTATTGGTGTATTTTAAAAATTTATTTTCATTCTTTTATTAATAGTTCTAGCAATTGATCCTGTGAAGCTGTAGTTAAATTTGTTTTTCAGGGTGAAAAAGCAGTTTCCAGATTCTATACATTTTTGGGGGTAATAGTTGACAGAGTGCCCTTAAAATATTATATTATGAAACATGGTTTTACTGCACATGACTAGTACATATTTTGTATCACATGCGGCTCACCACAGAAATGCAACAACATCCAAACTGGTCTGTGCCCTGTTATGCAAGGCAAGCCTACTGATCATGATCTTGGATGTTGTTGCACTGTTATGTTGCTATGAAAAGCTTCTTTATTTGTATTCTTATTTTTTGAGTTGTCTCATTGTGGATCAGTGAGAGTTTTTGTACCAATCATTTTATCCCTTTTTCACATATTAATATGGTATCCTAGCCTCAAGGATAGACAGTCAGATAAAAGGAATAAGAGGAGTACTGTAGTAGAAGCATCAAAGTGAAATCTGGTGGCTTAACTGAGAGAGCAGGGAAGAAGGTAAGCAACACTTACTGGCACCTGCTAGGCATACCTGTCACTTTATATGCACAGTATAAAAACTGGGACTGAATATCTCCAGTGATACCAGAAAAATGAGATACTTTTGTACTTATTGTTTGTTGTTCTATTTTGTTTTATAAACACTTCAGGCATTTTATAAAAGATGTTGAGATTAGTTTGTGCTGTCTTATAAACCATAGGAAATCTTTCATCTCCTATAATAAACTGATACAGTGTCTCAGCCTTAATACTAGTTAATTCTACCTTATTAATTAAAAACCATTCACAGTGCAGTTTAAACTCCTTAAACTAGAACTAGAACTAACAGTCCAGTACAAAACTAGAGGAATGATTCATCATTATGGTCATGTGTCCTTTTACTAGTTCAGTTAAATTTCATATTAATTGGTTTCTTAGTGGTCTTTAATCTATTTATAAATCAGTAGCACACAGTTAATCAGAAAAGTCCATGATTTTGTGATTTGGATTATCTCTTTTAAGGTTTTGGCTTGGACAACAGCGTTGCAAACAATCTATAAAACACTTGCCTACAATAAGCAGTGAAACATTGCAGCTGTCCAATTATTCAACCCATCCTATTGGAAACCTTTCTAAGAATAAGCTGTTCATTAAACTTACCCGTCTTCCACAATACTACATTGTAAGTATGCAAAGGGGTGATTTGGGTGATCGAGTTCAGTAATTCTATTAGTATCTTGAATAATTTTTTGTTTGGTTTAATTTGAAAATGTATTTTATTGGATATTTGAATTTTGTATAGTGATTCTCAACCCAGGAGAGGGGAGAGAGATGGTAGGGATGAGGGAGAGAGGAAAATCATGTCTGTAAGAAATTATATAATGTTTAGGCAGGGTTGGTGAATATAAGGTATGCCCCTATCCCTCACCCTAGGATCTCTCCTGTAGTGAGGCCTAGTTTCTGCTTGGAATGAGGCATCTCTGTGTAAGAAAAAATTTGAAAGCAACTACTGTGAAGGTTTGGAGATGTTTTGGTGTCAGATAAACTTGTTTGGTTTTAATCAAATGTTAACTTGCATAACGCTGCCTTTTAAATGTGGCTAACTAAAGTAGCTTTATTTTCTCATCCTTAATTGATTGAAGGCATATATATCCATTTTATTGATTGCATGTACCTTTCAGTACACAGTAAAATCCTCATTCCTTTTACACTCCAGATGTTTTCTAGTAGTTTCTTTGAGATCATTGAGTTGGTTAAAATTTGAAAGAGTTTGAAATATGGACTAATATATTTTATAAATATATTTCCTGCTTGTAGAAATTTTTGTGTACACCAAGTAGATACTTCTAGATAAGGTTCTAAGGTGCTTGAAACAACTTAATTCAGGATTGTTGGCTGAAGTTAATGGGAGTGAATTTTTTTTAAGGTTTTAAGCTGTACTTTAAAAAGATACTGTCATAAAAAGGTAGCCTGATATATCTTAAGTTAGGGTTACTTATGTCGATGAATAAGTCTGTCATTGATGTGAAGTTCACTTTTTTCTGAATTCTAAAATACCACCTGTGGAACTAGATCTGGCACGTGACAGAGGATTGTTGTTGCAGTTCTCCGTGAGCTGCCCAGTCTACATATGAAATGATATACATAATAATCAAACCTATGAACACACAAAGATCTTTTGTACCCAGCCACATACAGAATTAAATGGTTATAATTTATTACTTTCTGACCTTACTTAGTATCAACAAAAAGCCAGGCTTTAAGCTTCAGTGACTAGTGACTTACTATAAAGCAATAATTTGTTTCACATGGTTTAGACCAAAACTGAATGTATACTACTCTTCATCCTTCGTCTTTCTCACTTAAGGATGATACATTCATAGAAGTGGGAAAAACTACCATGGACATTAAGAGCAGAGGAAAGTCTTACTGCCTTTAAATGTCTTTCTGCTAGTTTACTTTTGCCAGCTTTATTTTGATATGATTTATATACAGTAAAAATTCAGACGTTTTAGTGTCTGAAGTTTAAAAAATGCATACAGTTTTGTAACTGCCATCATCCCCCAGAACTCCTGCATGCTCTCCTCTATAATCAGACCCTCCCCCCACTCTCATCTAGTGACCATGGACCTGTTTTCTGTCTCTGTAGATTTGCCTTTCAGTTTAGTTTCTTTCACTCAGCATAATGCCTTTGATTTTCATCCATATCATTGTATATATGATAGTTCATGCTTTTTATTGCTGAGTAAGTGTTCCATGGTATGGATGTATCACAGTTTGTTTAACCAGCCTCTCATTGAAGGCCATCTGGGTTGTTTCCAGTTTTGGGCAATTGTGAATAAAGCCACTATAAGCCTTTGCATATAGATTTTTTTGTGAACATAAGTTTTCTTTTGGATAAGTAACTAAAAGTGGGATTGTTGGGTCATACACTAAGTGTATGTTTAGCTTTATAAGAAACTGCCAAACTGTTTTCCAAAGTGGCCAGACCAGGGCTTCCCTGGTGGCGCAGTGGTTGAGAGTCCGCCTGCTGATGCAGGGGACACGGGTTCGTGCCCCGGTCCAGGGAGATCCCACATGCCACGGAGCGGCTGGGTCCGTGAGCCATGGCCGCTCAGCCTGCGCGTCCGGAGCCTGTGCTCCGCAACGGGAGAGGCCACAACAGTGAGAGGCCCGCGTACCGCAAAACAAACAAACA
>NW_006778821.1:2828532-2904033 GCF_000442215.2 Lipotes vexillifer | reverse complement strand
CTTCCCTGCCAGCAATACATGAGAGTTCTAGTTGCTCTGCAATTCTTGCCAGCGCTTGGTATTGTGATTTTTTTAAAAAAAGTTAGCTATTCGGGACTTCCCTGGTGGCTCAGTGGTTAAGAGTCCACCTGCCAACGCAGGGGACACAGGTTCGAGCCCTGGTCTGGGAGGATCCCACATGCTGCGGAGCAACTAAGCCCGTGCGCCACAACTGCTGAGCCTGCGCTCTAGAGCCCGTGAGCCACGGCTACTGAGCCTGCGTGCCATAACTGCTGGAGCCCGTGGTCCACAGCAAGAGAAGCCACCGCAATGAGAAGCCCGCACACCACAACGAAGAGAAGCCCCCGCTCGCCACAGCTAGAGAAAGCCTGCGTGCAGCAACGAAGACGCAATGCAGCCAAAAATAAATAAATAACTTAATAATTTTTAAAAACCCATAAACCACAACAGTAATTTCTTTAAAAAAAAGTTATCCATTCTGATAGATGTGTAGTGGTATCTTATTGTAGTCTTAATTTATGCTGCCCTGATGGCTGATGATGTTGAATATCATTTCATGTGCTGATTTGCCATCCGTATAGCTTTAGTGAAGTTCCATTTTACTTTTAATCCTTCCATTTCCTCAGGTGCCTCAGCGTTTATGCTTACGTGTTGACCAAACAATTTCCTGAAGCGAGTGTGTGGGGAGGAGGAGGTGGAGAGAAGGGAGGCAGGAACAGAGACATAAAAGTATGTGTTGTTCAAGAGCCTTGTCCAGTGGCATTCATTTCTCTCACTTCTTAAAGTATTTAGGGGACTTTTCTTAAATTTTAGGTAGACCTTGAAAATAGTAAGCTGTTATAGTGAGTAAGGGCAAGGTCTCTGGATCCAGACTTCTAGGATCAAAACGTATCACTTCTCAGCTCTGAGACCTTGGGCAATTAACCTAACTTTTTTGTGCCTCAGTTTCTTTATCAGAAAAATGAAGATAAGAATCCCTACTTCATAGAGTTTTTAGGAGGATTAAATGTGTTAACATCTATCAAGTATTTAGGACAGTACGTGGCACACAGTAAGCTCTATATCAGTGTTAACTACTGTTGATGTTATTATCCTCACGGTGACTGTATATTTCAGTTGAAAAATCAGAGTTTATTTTTATATGCTTCCAAGTATGAGAGGTAGTTGTCATTTTTCCTCTGCCATAATAGTGGAATTCTTAGGTTGTTTTCATTGGTTAAGAGAGACAGCAGGGCAATTTAAAATAGATACCATTCTAGAAAATCTAGAAGACCTGCTGGACTTAAGCGGAAAATGTTTTCAATTTATAAGCTAAGGTATGAATTCAAGAACACCTAATGCTGATAGTCTAAATGTTCCATTTGCTCTAGTTTATGGTTGCATTTACTTTTATCATTGTTCTTTAGCCTGATCTATTTTTTTAGAAAACAAATTACATATTTAATTGCAGTGCCTTTTTTTTTTTTTGAGATCACGACTGATTTGTCCTTGTTTAAAGAAAAAAGCCATCCACATTAGGTATATAATTCTGAGCCCTACTTGACGTAAGGAGGAAAATATCCAACACTTATCAGTTATGTCTCTGAGTCTCATTTCTGATTTGGGGCCTTTTTAGGTTGTGGAGATGTTGGAAGTTCCCAGTAAACCCACACAGCTGTCATACAAGTACTACTTCATGTCTGTGAATGCTGCAGATCGTGAAGACAGCCCTGTCATGGCCCTCCTGCTGCAGCAGTTCAAGGAAGACATCCAGGAATTAGTTTATCGTACAAAAAATGGGAAGCAGCCTAGAAGCAGTACCAAGCGCAAGGTATGATCACATACAGAAATGAGCACAGCGTTTGCGTGTATGAGCTTTGCTGTGCTCTTTAACCATTTTTAAATGGGAAAGAATTTGGTATGGTTTTTAAGAGACTGAGCAGCAATAAGGTTTAGGTAACAAATGTCTACGTATTCTTGCAAATGTTTCTCTCTTAATTAACAATTATATACCATTTTCCAAAAGACAGCTTGTTAAATACATAATATTTACTACTAAATTTCCAGCGTTTAGGTCAATATTTGCTCAGTAAATATTTGTTGAATGAATTAACATTTGTTTTGGTTAACCTTGACTTTTGTTATAGTAGTACAACTGCCTTAACTAATTGCATCACCTGTACTTTTTTTACCCACTTGCGTTCTTTACTTAAATTCTAGTTGTCTGATGATCTGTGTCCAGTAGAACCCAAGAAAACCAAACGATCAGGAGAAATGTGTGCCTTCAATAAAGTTCTAGCTCACTTTGTCGCTATGTGTGATACAAATATGCCATTTGTAGGACTTCGGTTGGAGGTAATTTGGGGTACTCTAATTTTTAAATGCCTTGCTAAAGCTACATGAATTCCATTAGGAGAACCAGATGGTTGTGATCACTTGTATATTTTGGGAGGGGTGGGGTTGAAATCACAGCATCTCGTGGTATACATGTAAAACATGACTTAAATTATTTCATCTCTCTGGTTCCAAATTGTGGGCCTTCTGTGCTTTGTGGAAATGGAAAGTAAATTCTTCCTAGTTTAAAAAAAAAAAGAAAAAGGATAACTTTTGAGAATTAACCTCTTACTTGTATACCTCTTAGAAGCATTATTTACCCTTTTAGAGATGGGTAGTGGATAAAGGGGTGGCTCATTTTTCAGTGGGTGAAGCTGTACATATTGCTTACTAATAAAATTGGGTTCCTTTCTGAGAAGCAGGTCAGAAAGAATATTAAACTAAATTTTTACTTTTTTCCTGTGGAAGAAGCAATAGACTTATGCAGAGTTAGTGTCTTTCAAGAGTACACAATCGGATATCCAGCATGATCCCCAAACATGAAAGTAAAGGGAGGTAACAGAACCTGCATTTTTGTATTTCCAAAAAGGGCTTTGGCCAAGGATTGGCAGCCCTTAAAAGTAATACATCAAAACCTTAATTATTTCCCTCTAGTTTAAAGTTTTACTTTCTGTAAGACTCCTCCCCTCTGTAAATTATTGGGAATGAAGAAGAGGCCTAGAAACATGGAAGTGGATTATTTCAGTTGGGCTGATGATGATAGTCTTGGGAAGACTTGTGGAAAACATTTTGATTCTTTAGAGCAGGAATCAACAGACTTTTTCTATAAAGGGCCAGGTGGTAAATATTTTAGGCCTTTGTGGGCCATAGTCTTTTATTACAGCTTTTCAAATCTGCTGTTGTAGTGTGAGCCAGCCATAGTTGATATTTAAACAAATGAGTGTGGCTATGTTCCAGCAAAACTATTTACCAAAACAGGCAGTGGCTGGATTTGGCCCATGAGCTGTTGTATGCCAACCGCTGCTTTATAGGGTTTTGGGATCTGACGGCCGAGAATAAGGTGTGAAATTGTGAGGAGCAGCAGTAGCCCAGAAAATCCAAGCCCAGAAATAGGCTAAAGTAGATACTTATGTCCACGATGTCCCCGTTCCTAGAACTGTGAGCTTGACGGATGGCCTCTTGTCTGGGAACTGGCCGAAGCTCCAAAACTGTGCAGTGTCCGTGCTTGTATCTACTTAACTGTGTTGTTGGGCTCTTTCATCGTGCCATGTGGATTGGTTACATGAATGTCATTCAGTTACTCCCTTGCAGTGGGAAGGGAGGCTACATGATGCCCAGGGGCAGTGTAATGCCTCATTCATTGTCTGCTGTCTTCCCCATTACCCACAGGCTAGAAGTCGCAAAAACTTGTGTCTTCGTAGTGTCCCTATAGACACCTGTAGACATATGGCCTCTGTCCCCCTTCTCTGTGCTCCTATACCTGTTACACACATAGGCCATGTAACATTCTGTAGTAGTCTACTGAACTCAGTCAAGCTCTTAAAAACTTAACTTTTTCTTCTCTCAATGAAAAAGACATGTTAAAGGTAAAAGCAAGCACATTTTCTGCTTAAGGTAATTTATATTGAGATGTGAATAACTAAATCTAGTCTTACCAGGAATGTTTATATTTCTGATCCATAGAAGAGAAGCCCTCCCACACTTTGCTTCCTTTTGAATCTGGACCCCTACTGCCTATTTGGTCAGCAGCTATTTTCCTAAACCTCTGCTCTTCCCAGGCCCAAAGAGCAGGGCTCAGTGAAATGCTTAGGGCTGCCTTAAATCCTTTCTGGAACAGGGTGGGTATAAATAAATAAATACTCTGTCAGAGAAGACCTGGGAATGTGTGCTGAAGGCAAGCATTTCTTTGCTAGATCAGATGACTTCCTGGCCTACCCAAATAACCTGTAGTTCCACTGATAAGGTCTCAGGCACTATCCCTGCATTTATCTTTTTAACTCATTTACTGAATCCTCCAATTGGGAATGATATCTCACTGGGTAAATGCATAAAGTGGAAATCTTCTCTTCTTGGGTTTCACAGAGGAAATAGTTGTTAAAAATAAAAATGTATTCCAGAAAAGTTGTAAACGGAAAAATATTGTTTGTGATTAAAAATGAGATGTGGCTATGACTCGAACTTTGTTTTCAAACAAACATAATTGAATCACACAAGAAAACCAGTCTTATTTGGTTTCCCAGGAAATCGGATGGAGGCACAATGCTCATGCCTAATACGTTGTCACTTTGGGACAGAGTGACCCTAGTACAGATGCCACGAGAATAGAGACAGTAGTACTTAGAAAAGGTAGTTTCCTTTGTAAAATTGGTGGTCTGACATAACTGTGCTTTTCTCTTTTCAGCTGTCAAATCTGGAGATTCCACATCAAGGAGTGCAAATGGAAGGTGATGGCTTCAGTCATGCGATTCGCTTATTGAAGTAAGTCCCTGTCACGTGTCTGACTTGGTGCCACACACTGCAGCCACACTACCAGTGCTGCCCCTCTCCTTCCGTGAGTCAGCATAAAGCCGAGTTCAGAACCTGCGGATGTCACAGATTTCTGCATGGAATTACTGTGGTCTGGGGGAGCATTCTCTTTCACCTGCCAAGTGGAGATCCAGCAGCCCTTGGTATTTTAGGATGTCTTTCCTCTGGCTTATCTTTCATTCATTCAACAGGTGTTTACTGAGTGTGAGTATGTGTCAGCCTTGAATTCTGAAAGGGCCCTTCAGGATGCTGTGGGTTCACGTAGCAGGGGGATCTGGGCCAGTTCAGAAGTCAGGAAGGGTATCCCTGAAGAAGTACCAGTTGTACGTCGGCTGGAGGAGAGGTGAGAATTAGCCAGAGGAAAGGGAGCTAGAATGGGAGTGGGCACCCCTAACCAGAAGGAATAACTGCGAAAATGGAGGCTTAGAGGGAAGAGAAAGCTCGGCATCCTGGAACTGAAGGAAGTTGGGCGTGGCAGGAGTTAGGAGAGATGAACCTAGAGACGTAAGCAGGAAGGGGTCAGATCCTGTAGGGTCTTTGTAAGTGTCCTTGAGGAATTTAGACTTTACCACAATGGCAGTAAGACGCCATCAGATGATTTTAAGCAGAAACTGGCATCATTACATAGGTGTTTTTGAAAGCTCACCCTGATAGGGGAGCAAGACTGAAGTAGCAAAACTAGTTGCTGAAATGTTTCACACCAGAGTTCTTAGTAGCGTGGACCAGGGAAAGTTCCGTAAGGTCTTAGGGGATGAAATCTTAAGGGGTTGGTGATTAGATTGATGTCGAAGGTGAGAAAGAAGAGAAGGTGGCAAAGATAACGCTTAGTTTTATCTTGGGCAAATGATGGATGACAGTGATGTTTTCTGAGACGGGACCGAAGATGTGAGTTTGAAGGGGCTTTGCTAAGTTTGAGGTGCCTAGACATCCCTTTGGGCAGGCAGGGTTGTGTCTCAAGCCCAGGTGACTGGTCTGGGCAGGAGAAGTAAATGAGTCAGTACCAAGGTGAAAGTAATTGAGCTGGGATAGTAACTTAGATCACCAGGAAAGAGCACGCGGCGGGAGATGGGCAGAGGGCTTGGTTCTAAACGGGTAGAGGACAAGGGGGCCAAAGGATGCTTAGAGGGAAAACTAAGGCAGCGTGTGTGATTTATAAGGTGACCAGGATGGACTTGCAAAGCCAGAATGCCATTTAAGAGATCACCCTTTTTGGTGTACAAAGCAGTTTTCTTTTTTGGACCTTTGTATTGTTTATTAGACATTGCTTAATAATATAAATCATAGAAGCAATTTTTATTTATTGAATTCCTGTCTGCCAAGACATGGCGGCTCTGCAGTTTGAGCCAGCGGGGCTTTAATTTTTGTTACTTGGGAATCAATTTGCCCTGTGGAAGGTGGGAAGGACTCGCAGATAGCGTGCACTCCACCCATGTGTCATGGTGCTCACGTTAGATAAAGAGTTGAAGAACTAGAATAGCTGCCCTGCCTGGTTACCTTAATGCCATCTCCACAAAAAGCTTTCTGGGGAGAGAGCTGGTCTTAGAATAGACATCAAAAGGAAAATGTAAAACTTTTAATTAATTTGCCTTTGGTTTTATATTACTTCTGCCTAAAGTATAGGGTTTTTTTCTTTTTTTTACTCTTTTTGACAACTGTAGATTAATAGATGATAACATTTGTGTTCTATTCTCTTAGTTATGTTTTTCATGTTTTGCAAGAATCTTAAAATATCTTGCTCTCGGCATTTTTACAAAAGAAATTTCAGTCCCCTTTATTCTTGAACTCGAGAATTCATTATAGTCCTTACCTGGAGCGGAAGCACTTCATATTTTTTAATCTTCATTTTACAGTGATTTTTGGGAAAGTCTTTACTATATCCTGGCTATTGTTTTCTTTATTTGAAACTTAAAAGGAAAATATATAGAAATGGATAAAGAGATCTGTTTGGTACAAGCTGTCTGTTATCGGGGGAAGGAAAAAATAATAAATGTCTAAATATGATTTTATTAAATTAAAATCTGGGATAGATCTAATTATAATTAGTAAGTAATTGCTCTAATTCATTTAATCTTCAGAAACTCTTCTTTTAAGCATTTTGTCCTAGGTACATTCATATTAGGTGGGAGTATGACTTCAAAGCTTTAAAATTGAGCATAGTTTTCTCCTCTTTGCTAAAAAATATGTTCTGTTCTTGTTCAGCTTATCTCCTTGAAAATCTGTTGAGCAGGCCTCCTTGCTGTATCTCTGAAAATATGGTAAACACTTTAGACTGCTCTGGTTCGTGGGCCTGTTGCCTTGTGCAAACTCAAGAGCCTTGATCCCACCGCTCAGATGACACAGTCTCGAGAGCAGCATGCTCGCAGTGCCTTGTTTTGAGCTCTTAAGCAAACTTTCCGCCCTCTCCTGAACTAACATTACAGTAATGGGCAGTGGTGCTGGTCCTCCAGCCACGCCCACAAGGTTTTTTCATCTCGTGATTCGTTTGCCTCTGGTAACTTATGCAAGTAATGCACAGGCCCAGCTCTTTTTTGCAAGTTGTGTGACTCGGCTTGTCAGTTATGCGACTGAGTCCTTCTGCATATGCACGTGCAATCTATATAAAATCCACCCCACTTTCCTTGTAGGTGCAATTGTGCTGCTTTTACTAGCACTTTCAGTGATCTTCCTCCCCACTTTTGCACTGTGGGGACATAATGTGGTTACTGATGTTTGTAAAATCCCTCAGAACGAAACTGACACGCAGCACGTGATGGCGGAGAAGGAGCAGTGCTGATACACATCTGCCCTAGAAGACCAGAGCTTACTTTCTAAATTTGTTCAGTATTCAGAATTACAGGAGAAAAATCAGTCAGGAGTAGCTGTTTAGATAAAAAAACTTTTTTGAAATGATAGAAATTTTCAGATATGTTAAATCCATTGTCCGGGGAACATCTTCCTCGGTTCTTAAGTTTTGGCAAATATATTGAATAATAGTATTTTGTGTTTGTAATGATTTTTGTCAGGTTTCCTTTTGGGGGAACTTGTTTTTTTTTTTTTTTCCCCCACCTCACATGATCATGCAGGGAGGATTAAAGTTATTGTTATTTCTCTCTGTTACATGTATAACCTTAAAAGCAAGTAGATATTTTGCAGGTTCCTTGAAATAAAGCCAATTATATCGGTATCACAGATTAAGAAAGTGACATAGAATGCATTTTCAGGGTCGTGTTGTCCCTGAGAACATAAATTGGAAGGAGTCTTACCTAATTCTTACTTCAAAACATGCTGACTTCTATGTGTTCATTTTCTAACCAGATGGATTTCATGAAATACCTATTTTATGTGAAAGAAGGATAATGTACTGCATTTATATTTTCAAAATCAGGATTTAAAAAATCTATCTGAATTGGCTGCTTTATAACTACTGTGGGTTAGAGGTACATTTTGAGGGGTAAGGGCAGGCAGAAGTCCTCAGTATACCCGAAGTTGAAAGCATATGTGCAGTGTATGCGATTTCTGTAATAACTACCCCAAATAATGTTGGACAGAATCTTCTTGGTAGTGAGTGATAACAAGTATGTAGTATGAAATATTAACTTTTGAAAAAAACTTTAAAACCTGTACTTTTTTTTTTGCGGTACGCGGGCCTCTCACTGTTGTGGCCTCTCCCGTTGCGGAGCACAGGCTCCGGACGCGCAGGCTCAGCGGCCATGGCTCACGGGCCCAGCCGCTCCGCGGCACTTGGGATCTTCCCATACTGGGGCACGAACCCGTGTCCCCTGCATCGGCAGGCGGACTCTCAACCACTGCGCCACCAGGGAAGCCCAAACCTATACATTTAAAACAAGCTGTGGTGGAATTTTTAATTAACTGAGAAAATTTCAGTACATTAATTCTATTTTTATGCAACCTGGATAGCTTTCTTTCCCCCTACAGATTTTATTTTTTACCATATACAATTTCTGTCTCTCTTTTCTCTCTTAAATTGTTTATTCTAGGTCAGTGGTTCTCAACCTCAGGGCAGTGTTCCCTGCCAGGGAACATTGAGCAATGTTTGGAGATATTTTTGGTTCTCATTAACTGAGAAGAAGGGGTGGGAGGTGCTGCTGCCAGCTGGTAGGTAGAGGCCAAGGTAGGATAACCTGTACAGGATAGCCCTCCACAGCAAAGAATTCTGCAGCCCAGGGTGTCAATATTGCCGACCCTGAGAAACCCTGGTCTAGGTGTTATATCTGAATAAGAGGCCTGAACCAAAATTCCATATTTCTAGTTATATTTGTTGTTTTCTGCTTAGATTTTGATAATTATTATACCAAGTCTGATAATTAACTCACCTTCCCTGTGAGTTAAAGGATAATGTGTAATTAAATATTATCTCATTATTTTATCCATTACTGAAAAAACAGCCAAAATATATTACCTCATCATGTTTTATGACAAATAAGATAGTTCATAAAGTTGCAAGAGATGGGTATTTTAAGACACCGAAGCTAATACATTCCTCTTGTATATGTGGTATATATAAGTGACAGTATGTATGTTAAATGAGTCGATACATGTGTAGCTCCATCACAGGGAGTTACCTCTACAGAGGAGGAGGGGAGAAGGTGGGGGGAGATAACGAACCAGAAATTTTGTCATGGCAGTCAGTGATCAAGACTTGGTTTTACTGCAAGGAGAAACTAACATATATGAATACCTGCTGTATCAGCCACCATAAGTACTTTATATATATGTTTTGTCATGTTTTAAAATCAGAGACCCATAAGGTAATTATCTCCATTTTATAGTTGCGAAACTGCAATTCAGAGAGGTTGAATGTGGCTGAGTCAGAATTAGAATGCAGGTCCCTTAATCCAAAGCCCTTGTTCTTTTCACTGTGTCATCCTGACTTCAAGGAGTGGTCTTAAAAATATTTTGTTCTCCTTAGCTTTTCCTTGAGGATGTTCTAGGTAGATTTCATAGAAAGCCAGTATCGTTGATTTTCTGAGAAATTGTGGTCTTTTCTAGTAACAAGATTAAAAGGATGAAGGCGAGCATCACTGTTAAAATGAGAGTCCTAATCCTTATTGATATGAATGGAAGTGGGTTAAATGCTATTAACTGCTGTGAATTGTTTCCTTCTCTTGCAGAAGGTGCCTAGTAGTGGACTTTGAACCAAAGCTCTAATATGATACTCTGCCTGTCATTGTGTAGATTGTGCTTTTGTCTTTCTGTGATATGAAATACACTTCATATGCTGTCTTTCGTCACCAGAATTCCTCCCTGTAAGGGTGTAAATGAGGAAACCCAAAAGGCTCTGGACCGCTCCCTTCTCGATTGCACTTTCCGATTACAAGGCAGAAATAACCGCACCTGGGTGGCAGAGTTAGTGTTTGCAAATTGTCCACTTAATGGCACTTCTACCAGGGAGCAAGGTGAGATGCTTCACACACTTTGTCTTTGCATATTTCTGGATTGTTTTTTGTATTGATTACTGTTAATCTTTTCTTTTAATCTGTAGGACCATCCCGGCATGTTTATCTGACATATGAAAACCTGTTGTCTGAACCTGTTGGTGGTAGAAAAGTGGTTGAAATGTTCCTTAATGACTGGAATAGCATTGCACGATTATATGAGTGTGTGTTGGAATTTGCACGTTCTCTACCAGGTACAAATGATAATCTTCCTTTGGTGCGGAGGGAGGGGGGAAGCATCCCCCACCGCACCACCGCCTTTTTTAACTGAGGAAGTGAAACATGCACATTGTAAAAAAAAAAAAAATCGTCAGTCTATCCCCCAGAGACAGCCACTGTGATGATTCGTATATATTGAGAAATTTTAACACACAGGTATACCAGATTATAATAATAGTGCTTATTGAGAGTTTACTGTGTGCCACACAATGTAATAAACGCTTGTATTAACTCATTCACTCCTCACAGTCACCCTATGAGGTAATTTATCATCCCTCATTTCGCAAATGAAGGAAACAAGTCACAGAGACTTAAGAAACTTGCTGAAGTTCAAGTAGCTAGCAAAGGGCAGAGCTGGAATTGGAACCCATAAACCACTATGCTATACTGCTTCAGTACATCTCTGCCCCTGCCCTGGCCCCCTTTTGTCGAAATGGAAATTGAAGCCTACTACCTATTTATTTATTTCTTATTATTACTATTGTCAACCAACTAAGTCAACTATTAGAACTACTTTCAGCTTTTCTTTTCTTTTTAAGAAATTTTTCTTTTCCTTTTTTAAATTTATTTTTGGCTGCGTTGGGTCTTCATTGCTGTGCGTGGGCTTTCTCTAGTTGCGGCGAGTGGGGGCTACTCTTCGTTGCAGTGCGCGGGCTCCTCGTTGCGGTGGCTTCTCTTGTTGTGGAGCACGGGCTCTAGGCGTGCAGGCTCAGTAGTTGTGGCTCGCAGGCTCTAGAGCGCAGGCTCAGTAGTTGTGGCTCGCAGGCTCTAGAGCGCAGGCTCAGTAGTTGTGGCGCATGGGCTTAGTGGCTCCGCGGCATGTGGGATCTTCCAGGACCAGGGCTCGAACCCGTGTCCCCTACGTTGGCAGGCGGATTCTTAACTGTTGCACCACCAGGGAAGCCCTACTACCTATTTATGCTGTTACTATCCTTTTTCCTTTCTTTTTTTTTTTTTTAAACTAAGTTATATATACAGAGACCTTTCTATCTAGGCATATACTATTGCCAAGATGCCCTCTTTTTCAAATATATATTTTAAAATTTCATATGTATAATCTTAAACTTTTTTGTTTTCTTTCTGTTTAGACATACCCACTCATCTAAACATTTTTTCAGAAGTTCGTGTTTATAATTACCGAAAACTTATCTTGTGTTATGGAACCACCAAGGGAAGTTCAGTAAGTCTATGAATTAATTAAAACTAAAGCTCCTCGGGGATGGGGTGGGGGGGGCGGGAGCGGGAGGAGCTGTGGGGGTTCCCGGCGGCGGCGGCGGCTGTGAGGAAGAGGCAGAGAAGCCGCCTGGCTGGTGGAGATGACTCCTGTGGGGGACTCGGGGTGGAATCCCCGGGAGGGGCTCCACCTCTTCAGACGGGGTGGGGATTGCCTGAGTGCGAAGCGTAGGCTTCCAGGGGTTCCCTGGACGGGTTAAACACTCCGTTTGTGGGGATTGGGGCGTTTTGGCAACGGTGAGTGGAGGTCAGAGGGGTTTCCAGGGGTCTCGGGGTGTCCACTTGGCGGGGTAGGGGGCTGGGGTGCACAAAAAAACCCAAAAAAACTAAAGTTCCTCTCATATATCTTTAAAAACTCAAGAATTCAAAAATTATGAAGACTTTCCTGAAATAATTGAGGGTTCAAGTAAAAACTAGGGATAAAATGGTAAATTTTAAATACTTTGTTGATAAAAAATATAATGCTTAACTCTTTAAAATTGAAAACAAAAACTATACCCTCTTTGGAGTGTGTATTCTTGAAGAGTTTGGGGCAAGGTAATATACTTTTGGTATTTATGGGGTTTTTTTTCTTCACTGATTTCAAATCTGCTTAGCAGCGTGATTACTGTAATGAAGATTATGTATGAATGGTCTTGAACAGTGTGGTATGTCTGTGCTTTTAGTCACATGGTTGTTAATATTATCTGATCCTGTATTAATCTTGAAGGTATTCCCCATAATCTGTAGTTTCTTTTTTTTTTCCCCCACCCCATATGTAAAGTCCTAGAAATTTAGTATATAAATTCATCCAGCTAGCTTCTTTTGTGGACTCTTCCACATAAAGTAATACCAGAAATTACTTGAGTGTTTTAAAATCTGTTAACTGAAGGCGGCATCTGTTGGGGCTGGCTTCCTTTTCCCTTTAATACGGTACTCACCTAGGGGGTGACTCTTATTCCGTTCAAGAGAAAATGGAAAAATAAGAAACAATGACAATTTTCAAATAAAGTTTAATCAAAATTTTTTTCTTTAGCACCTTCTCTTTCTGTTTTATTTAGTAGAGGTGGGCTGTCTAACACACACATACTCAGTGAATGTCCATAGGGACAGCACATCTGGAGTTTACAGGGTCTTATGAGTTGCTTCCAAACAAGACCGCATTTAGATCTTTGACATTTTGCCTTACTGTTTAAACATTATTTTTTCTTCTGATTGACTCTGTTCCTTTCTCGGTTTCTGAAACATGTAATCTCTTTGATTTAGATTAGTATCCAGTGGAATTCCATACATCAGAAATTTCACATTTCTTTGGGAACTGTTGGTCCAAACTCAGGATGCAGTAACTGTCACAATACTATTCTCCATCAGCTTCAAGAAATGTTCAACAAAACACCAAATGTGGTTCAGTTATTACAGGTAATTAAGTTCATTTTCTATTTAAAAATAAGACTCAGTCAGTGTTAGTGTCTCGTGTAAAACTCCTCAAAAAATCATGTGGACTTGGGGGCTTCCCTGGTGGCGCAGTGGTTGAGAATCTGCCTGCTAATGCAGGGGACACGGGTTCGAGCCCTGGTCTGGGAGGATCCCACATGCCGCAGAGCAACTGGGCCCGTGAGCCACAACTACTGAGCCTGCGCAGCTGGAGGCTGTGCTCTGCAACAAGAGAGGCCATGACAGTGGGAGGCCCGCATACTGAGATGAAGAGTGGCCCCCGCTTGCCACAACTAGAGAAAGCCCTTGCACAGAAACGAAGACCCGACACAGCCAAAAATAAATAAATTAATTAATTAAAGTACCCTTAATTAAAAAAATCATGTGGACTTAATTTGTCTTTAACGACGCAAGTTTTTATGGAATGTGCCTGAAGGACACTGTCTCATTTGTGACGATTTTACGTTGAAAATTCTGAGGTTTTAGCAGAAACTGGATGCTCTCACTGCATTTGTTCCTTGTAGGTACTGTTTGATACTCAGGCTCCATTGAATGCCATCAACAAACTGCCCACTGTGCCGATGTTGGGCTTGACCCAGAGAACCAACACTGCCTACCAGTGCTTCTCCATCCTGCCGCAGTCGTCCACCCACATCAGACTGGCCTTCAGGAACATGTATTGCATTGATATATACTGCCGGAGTCGAGGCGTTGTGGCAATACGCGATGGGGCCTATAGTCTTTTTGATAATAGCAAGTTAGTTGAAGGTTTTTATCCTGCACCAGGACTCAAGGTAATGGACTTTAGTGTTTACAGCATTAGTAAACATAAATGTGATCTCTAAAACAATTCCTTCGAGGGGGAAAAAGCGGGGGGGAAAAGCAACAAATTCCTGTTTAAATTTAATGAGTAGCCATGTTAATTCATCATCTCTGCAACTTCATTCTGAAGGAGCTAGAACTTCTGGTAAAGTGCTATGCCTAGGTATATGAAATGATAAGATGTCCTTCCTTTTATTTCCTTACCGTGTAATGAGTGAAGATACTAAAGAGAGTCCTATTTGCTCTTTGGAGCTTCAAGGAACTTTAAAAGTAGTCTTTATCAGTGAATATTGAAAAGCTCTGTTCATCAGTTCAGCTGTGATACTTGTTTTAAAATGTAGGGTCTTGGGCCACAACCCCTGGAGATTTTGGTATGACAGCTCAGTTGTATGTTCTTATAGTTTAGAGTCAAATAGTTCCAAATGGCCTGTTTTGAAAATTAGTCCCAGTCTTGCCAGTTTCCTACTCTGTTTTCAACTCTTAATACAGTATAGCTCATTCTCTTGGTATTTACATCCTTACCTCTAAATAGCATGCTTTCATTGCTCTTTGCTGACTTCTTAGTTGAGGGCGTTATCTAACTCTCAGAATGGAAGATGAGGATTTAATTCTTTTTCAGTTCTTTCTTATATGCCCCTTCCCCTTTTCAGGCTGCTCCCAGTACCGATTCATCTTCTTTCTTTCCTCCAACCTTGTGACATGGTTAGGTAGCAATTTAGGTAATTTTTCAGTGTTCACATTATTATGAGTATTTAACACTATTCTACCAAGCTTACTATGATTACTTTTCCTTTCTTGCTCAGCATTTATTTTCCTGGGAACTGTTAATTAACTTTTTTGTTTCTTAGCTCTCTCTGTACTTATCACTAACTCAACCTTAAAGTCTCCCATATATGTAACTCTCCCCTCAGTACGTTCACAAATCAGATACCTTACCAGTTTCATCTTGAAGACATCACTTCCACAGTCCTCTGAACTCCAGTCTGGAATGGTAGCGCTCCAGACCTTTTGCCCAGTTTTGATTTAGGAATCTGCAGAAGGGTGGTGAAGCAGGAGATTCCTTCATTTCTCTCCCGTGTTGCATGCCCTGTGGCTTGGACCCCACGTCTTGTTCTTGGTTTAACTTCATTGTTTTGGTGGAATACTTCCTATGTAGCTCCCTGGGAGAAGATACACGGGAGGTTAATTTGAGACCTTGTATGTCGGAAAGCATCTTTAGTTTAGCGTCATCTAGTTGAGAGAGCGGCTAGGTGTAGAATTCTAGATTGCAGTCATTTTCTGTAAGAATTTTGAAGGCATTGCTCCATTGTGCCCTAGCTTCTGTTGTGACCATTGAGACATTTCATCCTGTTCCAGTTCTTGAACCTTATGTGACTAAGTGGACTCTTTCAGTCTGGAAACTTACATCCTTTTGTTGTGGGGAATTTCCTTGTGCTCTTCCTCGAGTCTTTCCCTTTGTGTTCACTGTTAGCTCTTTCTGCTACCCCTGCTATTCTGAAGTTGGGCATCCTGGACTTATCCTCTAATTTTCTTATCTTTTCTGTTTTTTATCTCTTTGTTTCTGGGAGATTTCCTTTTTTTGTTTTTTCTCCAATCCTTCTATTTTTCATTTCCATCAAGAATTTTTTTTTTTTGCCGTCTTTTAAAAAATTTCCGAGAGCTCTTTTTGATTCTGAAAGTTCATTTTATGACGTCCTGTTCTATATGGCTGCATTATCTTCTCTTACCTCTTCCTACATAATCTCCATTTCATCCACCTTTTTTTGTTTTCATCTCTTTCATATTAGTAGTTTTCAAATATTAAGTGATTCTTAACTCTGTGCTTTTATTTAAAGGTGACACTTGCTGACTGTAATCTTCACTGCAGGATGATCTGCTTGGGCCATTTCATTGGGTAACTCCCAATGTCAGTAGCTTCAGGTCTTTTTGTTGGGCCAGTGTGAGTACCAAGAGAAGAGTATCAAGACTCTGCATAGCCGTTGTGCATCTGGCTCCCAATATTTGGCAAGTCAAATAAGAGAAGGAAACTAGTATTCTCAGCATTCAGTATGTAAACTTTAATCTCTATTTTTAGTATGGTACCCCTGCTGTCAATTGATCCTAGAGTCCCCCCCCTGCCCCCAGTCAGAGACCTTCCACCTGGGTGGTAAAGGTCAGCCTAACTCAGTGGGAGTGCCAGAGGCTCTGGAGGGTTTCACTGCTGTCTTTAAGACGTTTCACCCAGTCCTCTGCTCTTAGCCTGTTTCATTTCCATTTCCAGGGGTATCTGATGCTGCCAGTTCCTGTGTATCTTGGAGATCTGGATGGAAATAGCTTTGCTTCTTGGCTTTCCCCACTGCTTGCTTAAGAAGAAACTTCCTCACATCAGATAGCTCAGTTACCACTCAACCATCTGCTCTGCAACCTCCTAGAATTTATTGCTATTTCTCTCTTAATCCCATTCTTTTTGTCTTTGTGACTTACTGCTTAAAAAAGTTTTTTTAGGAGCTTCAGTGGGGTGTTGAGAGAAGATGAAATGTGTGTTGTGAATAATCTATTATCTTTAATTAGAAATCAGACTTCGTACCTTTAAAAGCTTTTCAGTAATTCTGATAAGCTTGTAATCTATATTTTTGAAGATTGGGAAGGTGGAGCGTATTAAAGAGAATCTGGGACTTCCCTGGTGGTGCAGTGGTTAAGAATCTGCCTGCCAATGCAGGGGACACGGGTCCAAGCCCTGGTCCAGGAAGATCCCACATGCCGTGGAGCAGCTAAGCCCATGCGCCACAACTAATGAGCCTGCACTCTAAAGCCCGCAACCCACAACTACTGAGCTCACTTGCCACAACTACTGAAGCCTGTGCACCTAGAGCCTGTGCTCCACAACAAGAGAAGCCACCGCAATGAGGAGCCCGCGCACCGCAACGAAGAGTAGTCCCCACTCACCGCAACTAGAGAAAGCCTGCACGCAGCAACAAAGACCCGACGCAGCCAAAAATAAATACATAAATAAATGAAATTTATATTAAAAAGAAAAGAGGGGCTTCCCTGGTGGCGCAGTGGTTGAGAGTCCGCCTGCCGATGCAGGGGACACGGGTTCGTGCCCCGGTCCGGGAAGATCCCACATGCCGCGGAGCGGCTGGGCCCGTGAGCCATGGCCGCTGGGCAAAAAAAAAAAAAAAAAAAAAAAAAAAGAGAGAATCTGTTCTTGAGACACAAATTCTGGTAGCCTTGCTTAATTTTAGATGACATAACCTATAAAACAAGACTGTCCCCCTCTTGATGTTTAAGATTAAGTCACATAAAATAAAAAGGGAAAAGGTGGCTTAGTTTCTTTATTCAGTTTTCCTCTTTCATATTTTCTGGCTTAAAAAGTGAGAACTCTCACTAAATAGGACGTTTTCCAAGTCATTGAAGTTACTTATATGCCTACCATACAACTTTTTATTCTTTTCCACGTTTTTGATTCAGAAATTAATAAGAAAATATTTTGGCCAGGGTGAACTTCTTTCTTCAACTTTTTGCTCACATAATAACATTTTAACTTAGATGTTATTTTTATTGTTGTGTTTAACTTTTCCTCAATTTTCCCCCTTCCTGCGAATTGATCACTCTCTCTTCTAGGTTGGCCTAACAATAGTGGCCATGTGTCAAACTTATATTTCAGATAATGGACATAATATGTTTGTTTCTGTTAACACATTCTCAGTGATTAAGAATATCTTACTAAAGTTAGGTAAAATAATCTAAATTTTACCTGTTTATATCCATAGACATTCCTGAATATGTTTGTTGACAGCAATCAGGATGCTCGAAGAAGGTCTATAAATGAGGATGATAATCCCCCTTCTCCCATTGGAGGAGATATGATGGATTCTTTAATCTCACAACTCCAGCCACCGCCCCAGCAACAGGTGATGTCTAGCTGACATTCCAAATGGTGTCATATTTGTGTTACTTAACAGGTTCCATAGGTGGCTCTGCTTCTTTGCTGAAAGGCAAGGAGGTCCTTGGTGGACCCGAGATGCCCAAGAAATTCATATGAAGAAATAGTGACAGAGGGAGACAGGAGGAGGCTTCTAGTGATGGGAAGTAAATAGTACCAGAAACAGCATTAACTTCAGACTCCCGCACTTAAAATAATGTCAGGTGATCACCCATGTGGTCACAAAAGATGATGTCCAAATGGCCAGTAAGCACAGAAAAGGTGAACAGTGTCATCTGGCGTCACAGAATTATACATTAAAGCCACAGTGAGATAATACCCCATACCCACAGAAATGTCTTTAAGGAAAAAAAAAATTGATAGTCCTTGCCAAGATTTGGTATTAGGACCATCTGAAACTCTCCTTTACTACTGGAAGGTGTGTAAAATGGTACAGCTACCTTGCAGTGGTGTTTAGCATTATTCCAGAGTGCTAAGGCTGGACATTATGCATGCCTATGATTTAACAGTTCTACTTTGGGTATATATGCAACAGAAATGCAGCCAAAAAACACAGGAATGTTCATAGCAGCATTATTTATGCAAAAAATCGTAAACAACCCAAATATCCGGCAACAGTAGAATGAGTGAGTAAACTGGGATATATTCATACAGTGGAATACTTTACAGAAATGAAAAAAGCTATTGCTACATGCAACGAAATGATGAATTTCACTGACATAATGTTGAACAAAAGAAGCCAGACACTAATGAGTACATTCAGTATTTATATGAGATGCAGAAAACAGGCAAAACCAAGCTTGAGTGATGGAAGTCAGAGTTTGGCGAGGCAGGCGATAGAGACTTGGAAGGTGGGTGAGGGAGGCCTCTGGGGTTCTGGTAATGTCCTTCAGTATCTTGATCTATGTGTCAGTTACATTTATAGAAACTCATCAGACTGTACATTTAAGAGTCGTGTGCTTTACTGTATGTGATTCATACCTCAAGTTAAAAAAATAGACTAGGAAGAATTACATTGTCATTACTAGAGATGAAGGTGAAGGTGAGTAGAGATCAGGCTGAACTACCATATTTCACTGACTCTAAAACTCCACCAAATGCATTGTTTTTATGTACTGCCCGAAACAACACTGCCATTTCAACTACGACGTGCCATGAATTGGAAGACACACACTGATTTCAGAGATGTTAAAATATGGGGAAAGTTTATCTTAGAATCAGTCAAATGGTAGATAAATAATATAGGTAAGTCAGTTATATGGTCGATAAAATGAGCAAAAAAACATCTTGGGGGCTCTAAGCAGTGGTAGTGCAAGGTCAGGAATGAGAATGTTGCTATTTTTAAAACATTTTGAAAGGAAGTTTTTTAAAACTTGCATTATTGATGTGAATTTTGGGCATTTTCATACCTCACCTTTCCTATTTGGTAACCAGTGATGTGTGTAAATGTTAACACTGTAGCTCTTTATTGGGGAAAGCCACACTCACATAATCTGCATGGTTGGCCATTTTACCAACATGGAATTTTCTTCTTTTCAGCCATTTCCAAAGCAGCCAGGATCGTCAGGCGCTTATCCTCTAACTTCGCCCCCTACATCTTATCACAGCACAGTTAACCAGTCTCCCTCTATGATGCACACACAGTCTCCAGGTAAGATATTACTTATTCTCTTGTTGTGTTCAACTTTCAGATCCAAAATAGACACACACATACACACACGCACACACACCGTGAGAAATACTACAGATGTAGCCTTAGATGTCAGAGGGAACTGCTTTGCTAGTCCGTGGCTAGATATTTGCCATTCATTCATCATGGCAGGGTTGTGAAATCTGTGTTCATGATTCAGGAGCACTTTTAAAAGGTTTGAGTTAAGTGGAGCTGTTGTCACCCAGAGCCAGACTCATGGCGCAACTCCAAGAATCACAACATGATCTATGTCAGAGGTCGACACACTAAGGCCTGTGGGCCACATCCTGTCCACCACCTGGTTTTGTAAATAGTTTCATCGGAACACAGCCACATCCATTTATGTAGTGTCTGTGGCTGCTTTCCCGCTACGACGACCCGTTTCAGAAAAGCCCCCTTACAGAAGGAGTTGGCAGAGCCCAGGTGTATGTGAACAGTGCCCCACCTCAGAGTCAGGCAGGCCACAACCTGCTTGTCTGAACAAGATGGCTCTGTTGGCGACCCCATGAAGTGCGCTGTAAAAGCTGCTGGAGAGGGACTTCCCTGGCAGTCCAGTGGCTTAGACTTCACCTTCCAATGCAGGAAAGTGCAGGTTCGATCCCTGGTCGGGGAGCTAAGATCCCACATGCCTCGCGGTCAAAAAACCAACGTATAAAACAGAAGCAATATTGTAACAAGTTCAATGAAGACTTTAAAAATGGTCCACGTCAAAAGAAAAATCTTTAAAAGAAAAATTGCGGGAGAATGCCAAATTTTGACTTTTAACAGAACAATTAATTCGTTGGTTTGTCTTAAGTGCTTGCTCTGTGTCTAATGCTGCACGGTGCTGGGGATTCAGCAGTGAGCCCGATAGCAGTCCTGCTTCTCGAGCTTACCTTCTAGCAAGGAGCACTGGTATCGGATTTTTAGGGTAGATGAGCCCTTCCCTGCTCATCAGAGATGGTGGGACCCCAGGTGAAGACTTGGAAGTCATTGTCGTGTCATTGAAGGCCCCTGAACACTGAGCTGGTGGGAGACTCAGACCCTGTGAAGCTCCGACAGTAGACAGTGTGGGAGCCTGAGGAGGAGCAGCTGGGGAGCAAGGGGGAGAACGGGAAGTGGGGTCCCAGCACCCGAGGGGAGGGAGCTTCTAGGATGTGGGTTGAGACTGGTTTCGTATAGAAGGAAGGAGAGATGATTATTTTGAAATAATTTTAGTAGCAGACAGGTATATAGTGCTTCCTGTGTGCCAAGCCCTATTCTAAGCACTTTACCCGTTTAAGCCCTAGGCATTAAACAGGTAATGCCTAGGGATTAAACGGCTAAACGAATACCGAGGCATGGAGAAGTTAAGTCACTAGTCCAGATCACACAGCTAAATATAATACTTAAAGGTTAATCAAGTTGGTTAACATTTATTGAATATCAGTATGTTAATATTGAATTCATACTGTATTGAATTAGTACTGCATTAGGTATTAATAGAACATTAAAAATATGAAATTCTCTTACATAGTAGAGAATTTGAAAGCTGCTGGTATTGAGGATAGTCATGGTAATGTAGCAAGTATTTTAATGTTGCACTGATAGTTTTGATAGCCATAGTCCCCACCCTTCATCATCCTAAATTAAAGCTAGTCCTGTGGCTAAATACCATCTTTAAGCTCATGTCTCCGAGTTTTTTATAGCTCCATCTAGGCCTCTCCCCCAAACTCGAGTCCTGTCTTTTCCAGCTAACTATTCAGCATTTCTATGTAGATGTTTAGTCAACATCTGAAACTCAGCATGGCTGAAACTAAATTCCTCACCCCCCCAGCCCTGCCCTGTGCTGCTTCTCCTATAGACACTGCATCTCAGCAAGTGGCAGCTTCTCCCTTCCTTCCTGGTACTTGGGCCAAAGCTCTAGGAGTCATGTTGGACTCATCTTTCTCTCACACCCACAGTCAGTCAGTTACCGAATATTGTCAGCTCCATCTTCAGAATTTATCCAGAATCTAACCACTTTCACCATCTCAAGCCTTCACCCTTTCCCAAGTCATTAGCCATCTCTCACCTGGGTAATTGCAGTTGCCTCTAACTGGTTTCGCTGCCTCCTGCCCTATAGTCTGTTTTTCAACAGCAGCCAGAGTGATCCTTCTGGAACAGAAGTTAGGTCATGACTCCTCTGCTCCAGACTCTGCAGTGGCCTCCCATCTCATTCAGGGTAAACCCTAAGTCCTTAGAGTGGCCTACAAGTCCCTTGTGATCTGGGACCCGCCTCCCACCTCTCTGACCTAATCGTCTTCCGTTCCCCCCTCCCTGCCTTGCTCACGCTGTTCCAGCCACACTGGCCTCCCCCTGTTATTTATAACCGCTGCTACCATTGGGGCCTTTGCACTAGCTCTTCTGATCCTTCACTTCATGTCTCAGCCCACATAGCCCCTTCTCAGAGAGGTCTCTGGTTGCTCTATATAAAGAACAGCACCTACCTCCACCACTACACGATATAGCCCTCTTACCTTGCCCTGTTTTTCTCCATAGCACTTAGCATAACCTGACATATATTTGTTTGTCTTTCTCATTATACTAGAATATAAACTCCATGAGGGCAGGATTTTTTGTCTCTTGTTAACTGCTGCATCCCCAGTACCTACAACAATGCTTGGCATGAAATTGATGTTCATGCCTACTTGTTGAATGAGTGAGTGAGTGGATAAAAAAGTACACTGGATTTTTTTTTAAACATCAGTCAATATAAGAGCTAGAATTTGGGCCCCATGGAATTGATGTCTCTCTTTTTCCATACTGAAATTGTTCCAGTTTTTCTTTGTGCTACTCATGGGAGCTTTAGCTACTTGTTTCTTTAGTCTGTAGAGAGTCTTAACTCGGGGTCCTTGGACAGGACATAATATGTGTCCTGCAAGATCATCTATAATTATTTTCCTTTATTAGGAAATCTGCATGCCGCCAGCTCCCCCAGTGGGGCTTTGAGAGCCCCATCACCAGCATCATTTGTTCCAACTCCTCCCCCTTCCTCGCATGGAATCTCAATAGGACCAGGGGCCAGTTTTGCTAGTCCACATGGTGAGTCCATACCGGAAATCGCTAGAGCATAAGAGTTTGATGTGAAAGTAGTTTTTGTTAAATAAATTTTCTTTTTGCAAAATTAGCACTTGTGTATTGGGGAAATAGCGAAAGAAAGTACGTTTTTCCTGGGAATTCCCTGGTGGTCCAGTGGTTAGGACTCGGCGCTTCCACTGCAGGGGGCCCGGGTTCGGAACTAAGATCCCACGTGCCGCGGCCAAAAATAAGAATACGTTTTTCCTAATCACACAACGAAGAGATCTACCAGTTAGTCTGTCTGCTTCGCACTCTCCCCGCCTCACTCGGCCTGTCACGCACCCCCGCTTGCCTGCCCGCCCGCCCAAATCTCTGTTGCTGTATCTTGCTCTCTACCCATCTTCTTCTCTCCCCTTAAACACCACCCCCCACACACACAAAATTGGGACCCTACCATATGTATTGTTTTGAGACTTGAATTTTTTAACTCAAAAATTCGATTTTGAATTTGTTCACAAAGGGAAAGAAAAGAAGAGGTAGCCAGTGAGGTGTTTCCTTTCGAGTCCACCAACCACCTAGTTCTTCCTCCCGAAGGCATTTAGTGCTACTGATTTCTCGTGCATTCTTGGAGGGATGTCTCATGCGGGTTGTTCTTCCCCCTCTCTTTTACACACATGGCAGCATACTGCACACCGTATTCGGTGCCTTACATTCGTCACTTAACTGTATCATGAATCCCGTGCCAAATCTGGACATAAAGAGCTTCCTCAGGTTTTACAGCTGTGTAGCATCTGTGATTTTCCTCTTTACTATTAATATTTGCAGGAATATTTCTGTCAGTAAAAACTACATCATCATACTAAATGGCTTCAGAGTATCCCCTTGTCTGGGCATACCATGATTTAACCGTTCTCTTATTACGATACGTTTAGAATGTTTCTATTTTTTCACAACTGAAAATGGTGTCTTCTCTGCTCACAGGATTATTTTCTTAGGTAAGTTCCTAGAAGTGGAATTGCTGTCTCAAAGGGTTTGAGAAATTCTAAAGCTTTTGAAACATACTGCAAATTGCTCACCTAAAAGGCTGTACCAATTTCCTCTAGTATTGTACAAGAATGTCTGTTTTCCTGCATCATTGCCAACAAGGGGTATTGTGATTTTTTAAAATCTTGGTCATTTTGATAGGTAAAAAATGGCATATTACTGTTCGATGTGTGGTTTTTTGATTATTAGTGAAGTTGAACTTTTTTTTATGTTCATTAGCCTTTCGTGTTTCTTATTTTACACCTGCCAGTTTATATCCTTTGCCTATATTCTTGTGTTTTTTCTTACCGATTTGTAAGATTTCTAAGTAAGGAACATTTATTCTCTGATACATGGTAGAAGTATTTTCTCATTTTGTCATTTGGTTACAAAGAGGTGTAAATAAGTTAAAAGTATCTGCAGGATGAAATTTAAATATCAGATTGTTCAGGAGGTCACTGCTTTCAAAATTTGATTCTTGGTGCATTTCTTAGTCACTGTACCCTTTACTAAATAAAGAAAATGGAAAATTCCCTCTCTTCAGCCTTCTCTGAGTAGAATGAAAACATAATTTGTCGGGGTTAGTTTAAAAATGTAAGATTTCTACCCTTAAAGGAGCTTTGAGATTTTTTTGCTTAATATTTTCAAACACAGTGTTTGTTATATAGTGTAAAGTAGATTGTTACATATTACACATCTGGAAGCTTGTGTAAAGGTAAATTTTATCCTTTCTCAGTATTTTTTTATCTTCCTAATTTTTTTATCATGTTCAAAAGTACAAAAACTACACCAAATAGAGATTCAAATGTGCCATGTGCGTCAGGCTTCAGTGAAATATCTTACTGAAAGACAAAATAAAATATCACCACGTGGGGTTTAAGCATTTGAATGTTGTCAGCTATTTAATAGCTTTTCAGCTATTAAAATACAGGTTTTGAAAACCATTTGTTTACTTGTTTACAGGAACCCTGGACCCTAGTTCTCCATACACTATGGTGTCACCAAGTGGACGAGCAGGGAACTGGCCAGGGTCTCCTCAAGTGTCTGGCCCCTCACCAGCAACACGCATGCCTGGGATGTCACCAGCCAACCCATCACTACATTCTCCAGTTCCAGATGCTTCTCATTCCCCTCGAGCTGGAACAAGTGAGTGTCATCGACACTTTTATGTTAGCTTTTAGAATAACATAAATGACCTGTTTTAATCATTCTATCCTCATCCTCACATTTGAAAGTCATGACTTAATAATGATACTCAATAACTTAAACTTTTATCCATTTAGTAATGGTTGTAACAGTAGTTAAATTTGTAAAAGTCGGGCAAAATGTAAGAAAGGAGAATGTCTCCTCCAGAAGTCTTCTGAGGTGAATCCTGTACCTCTGTTATGACTGCTAACTTAGCTGCACTACTAGACCTTAAAAGATACCTAAAGGTAACTGACAAGGTTATGCAAATTAACACAGAAAAGAAGAATTGTACACATATGTTCATTAGCTTTTGCCATGTGACTTTTAGTGGCTTAAAACAACAATCATATGTTCGCTCGCTGTTCTGCAGATTGGCAATTTGGGCTGAGCCCAGCTGGGTGATTCTTCCAGGCTCTGCTGGGCTCACTCATGCATCTGTGGTCAGCTCCTGGGTTGGCTGGGGCCTGGCTTCTCTCTGCTTCTTGTGGTCTCATACTTGACCATGGGCTTGCTCACCTGGGGCTAGACAGAATTCCAAGAGAGTCAGTAAGAGCCTAGGCCTGCAGCTGGCACTGTGTCATTTCCACTGCATTCTGTAGGCCACAGCAAGTCACAAGGCCAGCCCAGATCCCAAGTAAAGAAGTAGACCCCACTCCTTGAAGGAACTGCTGCAAAGTCACACTGCAAGGGACCTGGCTGCAGGGAGGAGAATAACTGTAAGGAAACTGATACGTGATTGTTAACACCACAGGGAGTAACAGAAACAGTATCGATTGCTATAGAAAAGTAAAGGTGTTTAATAAAAGCAAAACAGGGAACAACGAGATTGTGTGTATTTGTAAAAAAAATAAATGACGTTTTCCTTCCCAAAAGGTTCCCAAACGATGCCCACAAACATGCCTCCGCCTCGTAAACTACCTCAGCGCTCCTGGGCGGCCTCCATCCCTACCATCCTCACTCACAGTGCCTTGAATATTTTACTGCTGCCCTCTCCAACGCCAGGCCTCGTGCCCGGCCTAGCAGGTAGTTACCTTTGTTCTCCGCTTGAGAGATTCCTTGGATCCGTCATCATGAGACGACACCTTCAAAGAATTATTCAACAAGAAACGGTATGTGAGGGCTTCCCTGGTGGCGCGGTGGTTGAGAGTCCGCCTGCCGATGCAGGGGACGCGGGTTCGTGCCCCGGTCTGGGAGGATCCCACATGCCGCGGAGCGGCGGGGCCCGTGAGCCATGGCCGCTGAGCCTGCACGTCTGGAGCCTGTTGCTCTGCAGCGGGAGGGGCCACAGCAGTGAGAGGCCCGCGTACCGCAAAAATAAATAAATAAATAAAAGGCCTTTTAAAAAAAAAAAAAAAGAAACGGTATGTGGGTACCTGCTGAATTCCTAAGTGGTGATTGTCAAAGCAGGTGCTAAGTTGCTTCCTAGAGTAGGATCTGAACTGAAGTGCTATTCCCTCACCTCCTTTAACCAGCCTGTTAGAATTATGTTTTGCCCTCCACCTTAGCATTAAAAATGGATCCACTGTTTTCTTTTCCATTCTTACATTAACGAATTCCTTCACTTATAATTTGCCATATACTGTGGCTATCATGGACCTGGAGATAGGTCCCCACGGTACCGTAGAACAAGTGCACCCGGGATCTGGCTCGGTAGAGAATAGCATGAGTAACTATTTGCCCTCTGGAATGCTTCTGCAGGCAGGCTGAATCTGAATCTGTGATCAGAAAATTATTTATGATCGCAAGGATGAAAGCTACTTTTTAAATACATGAGCAATTGGGGATTTCCATGGCGGTCCAGTGGCTAAGACGTGCTTCCAGTGCACAGGGCCTGGGTTCAATCCCTAGTCAGGGAACTAGATCCTACATGCCGCAACTAAGACCCGGCACAGCCAGAATAAATAAATATTTTTTAAAAAACACATGAGCAACTGAATTGATTTAAAACTCTTATAGAAAAAGACTTCTATCCTGTGGTGATACCCTTAGGAGACAGTTCAGAGTTGAGAGCACCAGCTCTATAGTCAGGCTACCCCAGTTTGTAGCCAGGCCATGCCACTGGCTGGTACGAGCTTTGGCACATTTCTTCACCTTTTTGATAATAGTAGATAGTAGTATCTACCTAACTCAGAACAGTTGTGGAAGTTTGAGATAACTTCATATAAAACCTTTACATAATGTTTTGGTATTCAGTTACATATTATTTGTAATAATTATTATTGATATTTATGTTAATGAGGTAGTCAGAATAGCGAATGTTTAAAATAGCCTCACCACAGATGGCACCAAGCTATTTTGCAACCTTTATATTCAAATTTGAAAGAAAGAAAAGTTTTAACATAAGTTGAAATAAGTTAGCGTTCAAAAGTAATCATCAGACCTGTGATCTAGCCTCACCTCTGCCACTTAAAAGCCATGTAAGCTTTCAGCCCTTTGAACCTCATTTTGCTCATCTGCATAATCAGCATATTAGGCTGGAGCAGAGGTCAGTAAGCTATGTGCCTGGAGGCCAAGTCCTGCCCTCCACCTGTTTTTATAAAGTTTCATTGGAACACAGCCACACGCATTCAATTGCGTATTGTCTATGGGTGGTTGCAGCAGAGACCATAGAACCTAAAATATTTACCAACCCCTGGACTAGCATATCGTCCCAGTCCAGATCTAACATTTTGTAACTGAACTCTTTATTCTTTTTTCCTACTGGATCTTCTTTTACAAACTTATTGTGGACAATTTTAAGCATATACAAAAGTAGAGAGAATTGTATAATAAACCTGTCTGTTCTTATCACCCACCTTCAACAGTGAACTCACACTAATATTGTTTCATCTATAACTCCTCCTCCCAGATTGTTTGGCAGCAAATTCCTGACGTCATTTCATCCATAGTTTCTTTATCATCAGATTTCTAATTGGTGTCCAGATTTCCCAAGTTGTCACAGGTTTTACCATCTGAATCAAAATCCATACATGTTCTTAAGTCCTTTCTGAACAATAGTTTCCCCCTCCATTTCTCATTAGATAATGTATTTGTTGAAGAAGCCATATCATTTGTCCTGTGGAGTTTCTCACAGTCTGAATCTTGCTGATCGCATCCCTTTGGAATCATCTAACATGTTCTTTTGACCTCCATATTTCTGTAATATTGATCAACCCTGTGGATCTGACTACTGAATTCAGGCTCAAGTTGGTTGTGGTTTTGATAGGTGTGGTGTTATGTTCTTCCATCAAGAGACACATAATGTCTGATTGCCATATGGTTAGCAATTGCTGGTGCCCCAGTGTCTAGATACCTTTTTGTGGAAAAGGTATCAACTTAGTTGTTTTCCTTTTGAAACATTTCTCTAGTTAACATTTCCATTTTCCCTTTGACTTACATATTATTTCACATGTTAATTTGATGCATGTTTCTTGTTTTTCAGCTACAGCTGATAAATTCCAATGAACCTGGAGTGATCATGTTTAAGACTGATGCGCTGAAATGCAGAGTAGCCCTTAGTCCCAAAACCAACCAAACACTTCAGCTAAAAGTGACACCCGAAAATGCAGGACAGTGGAAACCTGATGAACTTCAAGTTTTAGAGAAATTCTTTGAAACAAGAGTATGTGTTTCTTAATGCATAATTTTAATACAGTCAGTGAAACAGAGGAGTCAAGGTAGAATGAAGAGTAACTTAACTTGCTTTATTTATCCTTGTAGGTTGCAGGACCGCCATTTAAAGCCAATACATTAATAGCTTTCACCAAGCTGTTAGGAGCTCCTACACACATCCTCAGGGACTGTGTGCATATTATGAAGCTAGAGTTGGTAAGTTACAGTGACACACAGACTTTTCTAGCCAGGTCGATCTGAGGAGGTTGGAGTTGGTGGGAACAGTATATGTTGGTTTTCACCCATTTATGTTATGTACTTCATTTTTCTCTTGTGTCCTTAATTTTTAACTTAAATTTTATTTGTCTTTGGATAGGTAACACAATCCTCTTACATCTTTTGAATTTAGAACAAGGTGATACAGTGGGAAATTTCACATCCATCCCTATCCAGCCATCTAGTCCTCCTCCCCACAGGCAATCCAAGTTATCAGTGGCTTCTCTCTTATACAAAGATACATTTAATATACTCTTCCTATTCCCAGATCATGAAATAATCCTCCCGTGGCTTCTCCTAATACTGTTACGGAATCATTTTGTAAACAACTTATATATTTGATCCATTTAAAATATATCTTGGGGTCAAATGGTGAGGTATGGGTCCAGTTTTTTCAGATGCCCCCAACTGCCCTAATACCATTTATTGAAAAATCTGTCCTTTCTGTGGAGATTTTTTTTTTTTTTTTTTTTTTACATCTTTACTTGATTACTATAGCTTTGTAGTATAGTCTGAAGTCAGGGAGCCTGATTTCTCCGGCTCCGTTTTTCGTACTCAAGATTGCTTTGGCTGTTTGGGGTCTTTTGTGTTTCCGTACAAATTGTGAAATTTTCTGTTCTAGTTCTGTGAAAAATGCCAGTGGTAGTTTGATAGGGATTGCATTGAATCTATAGATTGCTTTGGGAAGTAGAGTCATTTTCACAATGTTGATTCTTCCAATCCAAGAACATGGTATATCTCTCCATCTGTTTGTATCATCTTTAATTTCTTTCATCAGTGTCTTATAATTTTCTGCATACAGGTCTTTTGTCTCCTTAGGTAGGTTTATTCCTAGATATTTTATTCTTTTTGTTGCAATGGTAAATGGGAGTGTTTTCTTGATTTCACTTTCAGATTTTTCATCATTAGTATATAGGAATGCCAGAGATTTCTGTGCATTAATTTTGTATCCTGCTACTTTACCAAATTCATTGATTAGCTCTAGTAGTTTTCTGGTAGCATCTTTGGATTCTCTATGTATAGTATCATGTCATCTGCAAACAGTGACAGCTTTACTTCTAATTTTCCGGTTTGGATTCCTTTTATTTCCTTTTCTTCTCTGATTTGCTGTGGCTAAAACTTCCAAAACTATGTTGAATAAGAGTGGTGAGAGTGGGCAACCTTGTCTTGTTCCTGATCTTAGTGGAAATGGTTTCAGTGTTTCACCATTGAGGACGATGTTGGCCGTGGGTTTGTCATATATGGCCTTTATTATGCTGAGGAAAGTACCCTCTATGCCTACTTTCTGCAGGGTTTTTATCATAAATGGGTGTTGAATTTTGTCGAAAGTTTTCTCTGCATCTATTGAGATGATCATATGGTTTTCCTCCTTCAATTTGTTAACATGGTGTATCACGTTGATTGATTTGCGTATATTGAAGAATCCTCGCATTCCTGGAATAAACCCCACTTGATCACGGTGTTTGATCCTTTTAATGTGCTGTTGGATTCTGTTTGCTAGTATTTTGTTGAGGATTTTTGCATCTATGTTCATCAGTGATATTGGCCTGTAGTTTTCTTTCTTTGTGACATCCTTGTCTGGTTTTGGTATCAGGGTGATGGTGGCCTCGTAGAATGAGTTTGGGAGTGTTCCTCCCTCTGCTGTATTTTGGAAGAGTTTGAGAAGGATAGGAGTGTTAGCTCTTCTCTAAATGTTTGATAGAATTCGCCTGTGAAGCCATCTGTTCCTGGGCTTTTGTTTGTTGGAAAATTTTAATCACAGTTTCAGTTTCAGTGCTTGTGATTGGTCTGTTCATAGTTTCTATTTCTTCCTGATTCAGTCTCGGCAGGTTGTGCATTTCTAAGACTGTCCATTTCTTCCAGGTTGTCCATTTTATTGGCATAGAGTTGCTTGTAGTAATCTCTCATGACCCTTTGTATTTCTGCAGTGTCAGTTGTTACTTCTCCTTTTCCATTTCTAATTGTATTGATTTGAGTCCTCTCCCTTTTTTTCTTGATGAGTCTGGCTAATGGTTTATCAATTTTGTTTATCCTCTCAAAGAACCAGCTTTTAGTTTGATTGATCTTTGCTATCGTTTCCTTCATTTCTTTTTCATTTATTTCTGATCTGATTTTTATGATTTCTTTCCTTCTGCTAACTTTGGGGGGTTTTTTGTTCTTCTTTCTCTAATTACTTTCGGTTCAAGGTTAGGTTGTTTATTCGAGATGTTTCCTGTTTCTTAAGGTAGGATTGTATTGCTATAAACTTCCCTCTTAGAACTGCTTTTGCTGCATCCCATAGGTTTTGGGTCGTCGTGTCTCCATTGTCATTGTTTCTAGGTATTTTTTAATTTCCTCTTTGATTTCTTCAGTGATCACTTCGTTATTAAGTAGTGTATTGTTTAGCCTCCATGTGTTTGTATTTTTTAGGTTGTGTTCCTGTCTTGCTAGTTGTTTGGCATAGGGTGTCCAGCACTGTAGCTTGCTGGTCGTTGAGTGAGGCTGGGTGTTGGTGTTGAGATGGAGATCTCTGGGAGATTTTCGTCATTTGATATTATGTGGAGCTGGGAGGTCTCTTGTGAACCAGCGTCCTGAAGTTGGCTGTCCCACCTCAGAGGCACAGCGCTGACTCCTGCCTGCAGCACCAAGAGGCTTTCATCCACACGGCTCAGAATAAAAGGGAGACAAGGAAGAAAGAAAGAGGATAAAATAAAGTAATAAAAAATAAAGTTATTAAAATAAAAATAATTATTAAGAAAATATTTTTTAAGTAAAACAGTAAAAAAAAAAAAAAAAAAAATACGGACGGACAGAACCTTAGGACAAATGGTGAAAGCAAAGCTATATAGACAGGGCTTCCCTGGTGGTGCAGTGGTTGGGAGTCCGCCTGCCGATGCAGGGGACACGGGTTGGTGCCCCGGTTCGGGAAGATCCCACATTCCGCGGAGCGGCTGGGCCCGTGAGCCATGGCTGCTGAGCCTGCGCGTCAGGAGCCTCTGCTCCGCAAAGGGAAAGGCCACAACAGTGAGAGGCCCTCGTACAGCGTACCGTAAAAAAAACAAAAACAAAAACAAAAAACTGTACAGACACAATCTCACACGGAAGCATACACATACACACCAAAAGAGGAAAAGGGGAAGAAATAATAAATCTTGCTCTCCAAGTCCATCTCCTGAATTTGGGATGATTCATTGTCTATTCAGGTATTCCACCGATGCAGGGTACATTAAGTTGATTGTGGAGATTTAATCCGCTGCTCCTGAGGCTGGAGGGATTTCTCTCACAGCTCCCGGGGTTCAGATTTGGATTGGGCCCCACCTCTGCGTATAGGTCACCTAAGGGCGTCTGTTCTTTGCCCAGACAGAACGGGGTTAAAGGAGCAGCTGATTCGGGGGCTCTGGCTCACTCAGGCCGGGGGGAGGGAGGGGTACAGATGCCGGGCGAGCCTTCTGCAGCAGAGGCCCGCGTGACGTTGCACCAGCCTGAGGCGCAACGTGCGTTCTCCCGGGGAAGTTGTCCCTGGGTCACGGGACCCTGGCAATGGCGGGCTGCACCGGCTCTCCGGAAGTGGGCTGTGGATAGCGACCTGTGCTCGCACACAGGCTTCTTGGTGGCGGCAGCAGCCGCCTTAGCGTCTCATGCACGTCTCTGGGGTCCACGCTGATCACTGCAGCTCGCGCCCGTCTCTGGAGCTCCTTTAAGCAGCGCTCTTAATCCCCTCTCCTCGCGCACCAGGAAACAAAGAGGGAAGAAAAAGTCTTGTCTCTTCGGCAGCTCTAGACTTTTCCCCGGACTCCCTCCCGGCCGTGGTGCACTAACCCCCTGCAGGCTGTTTTCACGCTACCAACCCCAGTGCTCTCCCTGTGCTCCAACCGAAGCCCGAAGCCTCAGATCCCAGCCCCCGCCCGCCCCGGCGGGTGAGCAGACAACCGTCTCGGGCTGGCGAGTGCCGGTCGGCACCGATCTCCTGTGCGGGAATCTCTCCGCTTTGCCCTCCGCACCCCTGTGGCTGCGCTCTCCTTCGCGGCTCCGAAGCTTTCCCCCTCCGCCACCCGCAGTCTCCGCCCGGGAAGGGGCTTCCTAGTGTGTGGAAACCTTTCCTCCTTCACTGCTCCCTCCCACTGGTGCAGGTCCCGTTCCTATCCTTCTGTCTCCGTTTATTTTTTCTTTTGCCCTACCCAGGTACGTGGGGGGTTTCTTGCCTTTTGGGAGGTCTGAGGTCTGCCAGCGTTCAGTGGGTGTTCTGTAGGAGTTGTTCCACGTGTGGATGTATTTCTGGTGTATCTGTGGGGAGGAAGGTGATCTCCGCGTCTTACTCTTCTGCCATCTTCCCCGTCTCCCTCTGGGGAGACTTTTAAATGCCTCTTCTTTCCTATGAAAGTATACAATTATATAGCTGGAATCCAGATGGCAGCTAGTTTTATTTTTCCAATCTTGCAGCAGGCCTTTCATTTTAATGTTTCTAGCATTGCTTTGGGTAATTCCAAATACCTCATTCCTTTTTTCAGTTGGTGTTTTATTATTAATATTGGGACGGCCGTGTTCCTTTGCTAGTAGTCTCAGCATTTGGCTTCTGCTCTGATAGGCTATAGGAAACATTATTTATGTTTCAAAAAATCCATTTGAGTTTTTAAAGGAGTAAATATTTATGTCACTAAAAAAGCTCCAGTAGATATAGTTTAAAATTATTAATGCAGTTTGACTAGTTTGTTTTAGGGAAGGAGTTGGAAATGAGACTGGGAAGTCTAGATTGGCACCAGTTAAGCGCCTTGAATGCCAGTGTTGGTCCTCGGTGGGTGGGGGGTGGGGCAGCATGGGTCACTGCATGTCACTGAGCATTTGTCAGCTAGATTAGAACCACGCTCTAGGACATTTGTCTGGCAGTGGTGTAAGGATGGATTGGGAGAGGCAGCCAATGGAAGGGACCATTAGCGGGGCCACGGGAGAAGTAACGGAGCCCTGAGCTCAGTGGCATCGGTGAAAATAGAGAGGAGGGAACAGATGTCAGAGACATGGAGGAAGGAGAACCCGCAGGCCTTGGGAATTAATGAAGTGGGAGGGAAGGAAGGTGAACATATCATATAAATCCAGAGCTGACTCTTCAGTTAGGAACTTCACATGTATATTTCCTTTGAGAAAAGGCAGGTTATCAACTTTATGATCTACTGATAATTGAGTATAAAATTCCATCTAACCTTTCAGGCTCCTACAGTAGAATATAATTTTAAATGTTCATATGACTTTATCATAATTTTTTTTCTTTTCAAAACAGTTTCCTGACCAGGCAACACAGCTAAAATGGAACGTTCAGTTTTGCCTGACGATCCCTCCCAGTGCACCGCCAATTGCACCTCCTGGGACACCTGCTGTGGTGCTGAAATCCAAAATGCTATTTTTTGTAAGTACCACCCGGGATGCACATGTGTTTGTGTGTGTATGTGTGTGTGTATATATGGGTGCAGGTGCGCAGAGCTTCTGAGGCAGAAGCCATTTGAGGATAACAGAGCATCTTTTGGATAACTACAGAAATTACCTGTTGCTGCCAAATATAGGCCCAGATCCCTTAATTGTCAGTTTAGACCTCACATAATCTTGGTTCCTGTAGTAAGGAATATATTGAACTAGGTAATTGTGTGACACAGTTGCATCTTAATCATAATATTTAGTTGTTTGTCACTTTTCTTGTCCTATTTAATTTTCTTTTACTTGTATCTTAATCTGACAGTAGAGTAAATGATAGTACTTTTGATACATTTACATAAATATTTTGTTTTCTTACTGTGTTTTTATTCTCTTTTGTTTGTGTTGTGTCTACAGCTTCAGCTAACTCAGAAAACATCGGTCCCTCCCCAAGAACCTGTTAGTATTATAGTTCCAATCATTTATGACATGGCTTCAGGTACCACCCAGCAGGCAGACATTCCCAGACAGCAGAACTCTTCTGTTGCTGCTCCCATGATGGTCAGCAACATTCTGAAGAGGTTTGCAGAGATGAACCCACCACGACAAGGTACATGACAAGTAGATGATATTTTATTGCATATATGTTATAAACGTTCTTTTGAGAGATCCCCCTTCTCCCCTCTGCTCCCTCCTTACCCACCTTGCCCCCCAGTCCTAGTAGTAGAGCTCTGGTTGCTGTGGGCCTCTTAATGTCTGCCTGTCGCTTTCTTCCTTTCTCACTGGTTCTTCAGTTTTGTCCATGTCTCTGCTGCCTGGACTTTATTTTTGTTAGTGATTTACTATTGGGACTGACCCAGTTGCTAATGCCAGAAGCTTGTATTTATAGCACACGTTGCCACAAAGCCCCAGGTTAGGATGATAGAATTTTCCATGGCTGTGAATTCCTGCCCCACCATCGATACCTGCCACTCTGTACATCACCAAGTTGAAATGCATGTTGGTTTCTCCTATTTCATGGTTCAGTCATGAATAGAATAATATCACTCAAACTTCTGTATCTTCTAAATGTTTTGTGAAGAATAAAAGCTGATACAAATGGCATCACTGCTTTTTGGGCTTCTTATATAAGTGTCAGGCGGGTGCAAGTGAACCTTTTCACCGAGTGCACAATGAAGCTCTCAAACTGAACATTTTCGAAGAGACCAGAATGATTCTGGTAGATAAACAAGGTCCCTTCAATACCGGAGTAGCCTATGCTTAACACGGAACTTCTGGCAGTGCTAAATTTTTTACTATAAACCATAAAGCTCAGCAAAGAGACCTTCTCTTCCATTCTGCTTATGTCTAACATTAAGGAAATTAAATTAAAATTTGCTTATTTCTAATAGTAAGGAAGTCCTCTGTATCTTTCTGTTCAGAATAGTATGATCACAGAATTAATTTTTTAAATGAGGGAAAGTTGTTCTCTGAAACATTTTTTAGGTACCACAGTGTCAAAATTTTACTAGACACAGGAATCATGGGAGAAATTATATTTTCAGCTGTTTGTTGCCCCATATTGTATACATAGACAAGTTCTCACCTACATATAGTTTATAAGGAACACACTGGGCAGTAGAGAAGGGTGTGCTTCTTTTGTTGTAATGCTTCTTCCACTTCTTACAATTTTCTGCTTTCATCCTTTGACTTCTCTTCTTTCAGCTCAAATTAGGTCCTTCAGAATCAAAGTTTAAAGCTATCAGCATTTTCCAAGTAGCAGTTCAGTGTAACTTTGATAATAAACACCATTCCTTCGCAAGCAGATGACTATCATTATTATGTCTCATGGAATTTAAAATTTAAAGGAAAGAATGTTTGATCCTGTTGGGATCGAGCAAGTTTTTCTCCCTATCAATAACGAAAATGTGTTTTTTAAAAAATAAAAAGTTGTAACTTCTTTTATTTAAGAAATTGTTGCTATATTTTGGAAGTATATTTCTTTTTTTCTTTTATTTGACCTTAGACTGGTTAAAACCTTTGGATTTTTCTTTCTGTACCTTAATTTTCCAGTAGTTGGAGAGAAGGTTGCAGTGACTTGCGCAGGATCACTGCACATCCTGCCCTTTACCGGAAGGCCATTATTCAATTGAGGTCTTCACTTCCTTCGCTCTCAGCCACTTTAGCGTTAGGCCATGCTCTAGGGAAAGGACCCGGTTTGGGGTTTCTAATATTTACAACTGGTTTTGGTTTATTGTATTGAAATATTTGAGATACATATGTGTGTGTGTGTACACACACACACACACACACACACACACACACACAATAAGTAAGAGGCAGGGTATTTTGTTCTTTGAGCAAAGGGGACATTGAGAGGATGAATCATTAACCTCCCCCAACCACCCCCCCCCGCCCCATACACACGCACACAAACAAATCTTGTTTTTGGATTGTTGGTGTGCTGTACTACAGCCACCCCTCCCCTCCTCCCAAACTCATCACTTCCTCCCCGGTGAAGGAGGGATCATTTTATTTTTGTATTAATTGATTTTAACTTTGAACTCCAGAAGTTGATCAATTCCTGGAAATTTGAGGGAAACTCCAATAGATGTCATAGACCTGCACTGTCCAGTATAACTGCCACTCTTCACATGTGGCTATTTAAATTTATTTAAAATCAAAGAAAATGTAAAATCAGTTCCTCAGTCACACTAGCTATATTACAAGTATTCAGTAGCCAGAGCACACATATAGAATATTTCTGTCATCACAGAAGGTTCTATTAGTGCTGTCGTAGACATTTTTATCTGGCCTTTAATGCAGCATCAGAAGGACACCATTGATGTTGTTAACTAATATATAAATATAAAATTAGATCTTTCATTTGATTCAAGAAAAGGTCGTCAGGAGCCTTGAAGTCCGACTTCAAAGTCTTATCCAACGCTCCAGTGTTTCTGTAGAGAAACTCTAGGCATATTGTCTTAAATTCAGATCTAATTGGGAGTTGCCCAAAATGTCTTCATGATGAAAAAAACAAAACCCAAACCAAGTATCATCTGATACTTAACACCAAAGCTTAATCCCCTATAATCCGTGCAGTTAAAATCTAGTCTTTTGTTTTGGTCTTTAAAGTTCTTGCTAATTTTAGATTTAATTACCCCTACCCTCACCGGTGTGTTAACATCATCTTTCCTGTATTGCGAATAGCTAATGACCATTTTTCTCTGTTGCAGGTGAATGCACAATATTTGCAGCTGTTCGTGATTTAATGGCTAATCTTACACTGCCCCCTGGTGGGCGTCCATAGACACTATTGTTTTTAAACCAGGAAGGCTGACAAAAGAGACAAAACAACACACAAAAAAATCTGAATTCAGCCTTCAGTTTAAAAAAGCAAAAGGACTTTTTTGACTTTAAGAGCTGAATATTCTAAAGTGGCAAAATTTTTCAGGGTGTACTTCTTTCATCAAAAAGACCATCAATCTTTTGTATAGTGAACTTGTATAGTGTGTTTAAATGGGACACATTTCAAACTAGGTAATACGTCAGTGTCCGTTTGCCAGTAATAGATTTAATATTCTGTTTTATACTATAAAGTTATGGAAATGCCAAACTTGTTTATTTAATTGTTTTCTTATGTTTTGGGTGTAATAGTCCTTTTTTGGTTTTTGTTTTGTTTTTTAAGGCAGGTCTGTCATTTTTGAATACTGTAAAACTGTGATAAACTTTATATCGAAGCTGTATTTTAATATGACCGCTTTGAATCCTTACATGAAAATGTTCTGGGAGTTGTTATAAACACATCCCAAAGAAGCAATATTTAATAAAACTAGGTTAAAAAAAAAAGTGACCCTCACTTGTGTGTATATCAGCTCTGTAGACTTCTCAGGGCCTCCCTTCATCTTTAACCTGGTGGGGCCAGTAATTAATTCCTAATAATACATGTCTGAAATTTGACCAAAACATCTTCTTTGTTTCAAGGTTAATTTATTTTCCTCAAACATTCCTAATTTGACTGGTGGTTAACATTTAGGACCTTGGTTGTCTTTCAGTGCAGGATTTGGGTAAAAAAGAAAGAACCCAATCTTTGAGAACAAACAGTGAGTAGTTCATATTGATCAAGGATCCCAAACACTGCAGTCATTCTCTGTTGAGGATGTGGGAACTTTTCTGTTAGGCAAATTTAGTTTACAGGATACTTCTGCGTATAGCATTAATTAGGAAACCAAGACCTTGAATGCTCTACCCTTGCATGAAATTTCTGTGACGTTTCTTTATCTTGATTAACTTCTCCCCCTTGCCTCCCCCACCAGAATTGGGGTGGTTCTAAACAATCCCAGTTTAATTTATTGTCAACAGAATGATAAAATGTTTTACCTGGAAGAAGCCTGGTGCAGTGCACTCACTTGGAAGAATCCAAGACCCAGGGTCTGTCCAGGGTCAAATGGAGTTTCTGTTACACATCTCAGCAGAGTTTCTGTTCGGAGCACTGTGCTGTCTCTCCCAGTCCGTCGGGAACTTTTTTAAGCTTCAAAGAACATGATCCAAAGCAAAGGTCTTCTGGAGACTTGATGTGTTATTTGGGAACGTTTTTTAAATGGTAATACTGTGCTGAGTTATCTGATCCCTGTTCTACTGGTTCTCCATGAAATTTTAGATGCTTTATCTAATTCTACTTTAAGATGATTTAATTGAGCTTCTGTGACTATCAACTGCCAAATTCTAGTTTCAAGCATCTCATTGCAGTTAATATCTGTTCTCAACTTTGCTTGATTCTCCATTCATTTCTGGTCAGAACTGAGGCCTTCTTTGCCTTTCTTCTATGTCTTATTTCTGCCTTCATCTCCTGCTTCTCACCCAACTCTGCCACTATGCAGAAGCAGGTGACTAAACTTTTATCCTTCCCTTAACTTACCTTTTATCCTTCTGTTTTTGGTTCACCTTACAATGGTAATCACATCAGTTTGGCAGTCTGAGATGTCTTTATCAAGGGTCAGCCCTTTCCTGTTTGGAGCTGAATCCTTTCTTTCATGTAGAAATCTACATGTATATACAAGAAATGTATTTTTATCTGCAGGATAATACTGTCTCAAATAATTTTATTAATAGAGTTAAATTTTCAGGCATTTTCCCTTTTAAGTGTGGTTTTGAAATATGAATTGCATTTTTAAACATGATACATTCGGTGGATACTTTGTTCCTTATTATAAGTCATCTCTGAATGCATTGTGCAAATCAAAAGATACAATTCAGTGAACAGAATTTGCTTTTGATGCTTATGAAGAGAAAACCCATGGATGTGAATTTTGATATCACGCTTGATACTTGGAATTGGTGCATACTTTATTACAGCTTGAAAACACTGAGCATTTGAATCTTAGGTTTCATCACAAACTATGTCTTTTGCCTCTTTTGTTAACCGAGTTCAATCAAAGGGACTGGATGCCCATAGGGATTTTGCCTAATAGGTGGTTTGGGTCTGTAGTGTGTTTCAATGTGACTTTAGAAATTTCAGTAATAAATAAAATTCATACAAGTTTCAGAGAACTACCAACTCTCTAGTTAATTTTCATGAAGATGTTTTGGCTAGTAGTGTGGTTTATTATTAGCTTAACCTTGAAGAAATTGGTCCTGATTTGCCACATTCTTTTTTCCATCTGCTGAAATGAGGACTCCGCGCTTCCAATGCAGGGAGCCGCGGGTTCAGTCCCTGGTCGGGGAACTAAGATCCCACGTGCCGCGGCGCGGCCAAAAGATAAAAAAACCAGAATGTATTAGAAGTATTTTCAGAATTAGAGAGGAAGAAAGCGAAAACTTTTAACAGAACATATCAAGTTATTAATAACAGGAGCACTGAACTTTGTTTGAAAACTAACACTGAGTGAGCTAAGTGCAAGCATAAACTGAAATATACGTGATTTTAAATTTCAACACCACTAATAACTTTACTGTGTTGTAGTTAACACAGTAACCTGTTCAGCGACGGGATACTAAATAGTCTGTTAGTCATTTTTTGGATCATGGTTAATTTGATAACTTCAAGAAGTATAATTTTGCTACTCTAAATCTGGGTCCAATTTCAACATAAAAAAAGATATTCCTGGGGCTTCCTTGGTGGCGCAGTGGTTGAGAGTCCGCCTGCCGGTGCAGGGGATGCGGGTTCGTGCCCCGGTCCGGGAAGATCCCACATGCTGCGGAGCGGCTGGGCCCGTGGGCCATGGCCGCTGGGCCTGCGCGTCCGGAGCCTGTGCTCCGCAGCGGGAGAGGCCGCGACAGTGAGAGGCCCGCGTACAGCAAAAAAAAAAAAGAAGAAGAAAAAAAAAAGATATTCCTTTCTTTCATGGTTTCTTCCCCAGAAGAAATACCTATTACATTTTACTTTAATCCAGTTTGCTATCATCCAAGTGTTCCTGATATAAAATCAATACACAGAAAATGATAAGAGAATTTATACTCAGGGAACTTAAGGGACAGAAAGGAAAGATGTTAATGTATATTTCATTGTTCCCTGTGGAATTTCCTTTTTCATGTGGTTTAATGGGAATGGACAGTTTGTCTAAGGGAATGATTTGAAATTTACTTGGGATGGATTTACTATCGAGGTTTTTAAGAAAAAATTAGCAGAGGCCAGCCAGCATTGTGCTGCAGAATTCCAGGAGACTATATGATCTGCTCACGGTTTTCTATAAATTGCCTCCATTTCCAGGTGGCCAGTGATTTGTTAAAATACTTCGCCCAGGAATGACTGATTGATGAAAGGGCACGTTTAGGTCAATATAAAATAATAGCTAATATTTACTGAGGGCTTACTATTGCCAGGCACTATGTATTTCAGACTGTATTTAATTGTCACAACAACCCAGCAGGGTAGGCCTCCTTTTACTGTGAGTAAACTGAGGCCTGGACAAATGAAGTAATTTGCTGAGACCAGATTAAGATTGCTTAAGATCAAACAGCTAAGAAGCGGCATTTTGAGTCCAAAGCTGACACTCCTGAACACTGCCACTTTGCTGTGAAACAAAGTCAGGGGAAGGCTTCAATGTTTAGACTCTTCCCTCAGAGCCTTTTGACTACACACAATTTTAAAATGTTTTCCAAGCTCAAGAAGCTCACTAAAAGCAACTAAAATTGAGATGACCTCTTGTCATTTGGAGTTGACAAGCCATTGCCTTCTGACCCTCATGGCACTTATTTGGAACTTAGATTACCTTATGCAAGGAGCTCTAATTATCATATAATCAAGAGTACTAAATCATCTAAGCTCGATGCTTCAAGACCATAGTGGAAGAAGTCCTCACCCCACTAGGGGCGATGCAGCCCTCCAGAATCCGGGTGATGTGTCGTCCTGTTTTGCCTCTGCTAGGTAGCCCAATGGCGGATGTTTTTGAGCTTTGTGTCACCTTGGCACACCGCAGGCGCATAACAGGTGCGCGGTGCAGACAGCCAACGGTCAAATTTCACTAATGTCCAGATAGGCTACAGCCAACCTGCGGGCTTAGGATCCAGTTAAGAAAACTTTCTAGAATTGTATAACGCAAGGAACATAAGTAATTCAATAACTGTCTCGAGCACCGTCTTACACCTCTACAATAAAAAAAAAAAAAAAAAACAGGAGCACAGGCTTCAGGAGACGGAGCCCAATCGCTGGCTGGCGAGGTCTCAGTTTGGGGGAACAGAGTAGAGACTTTCTGAGCGAGCCCCAAAGTACAGAACGCGTCGGTCGCCATCTAAGACGGGGCTGGGGCCGACGTGCCCCGGAAACTAGAACTCCCTGCCGCCTGGCGGTTGGGGGAATCCGGGGCGCCTTCGGGCGTGGCCGCGCCCACAGCGCAGCCGTCGCCTCGGGCGCGTCCAGACTTCCGCGCCTGCGCACGACCGTCCGCCCCGCCCCTCGCCCCGTGGCCCCGCGGGCTCGATCCCGGCATGGTGCTCTCTGAGCTGGCTGCGCGCCTCAACTGCGCCGAGTACAAGAACTGGGTGAAGGCGGGCCACTGCCTGCTACTGCTACGCGGCTGCTTGCAGGGCTTCGTCGGCCGCGAGGTGCTCGCCTTCCACCGCAGCCTGCTAGCCGCCGCCCCCGGCCTGGGCCCCCTCGCCACCTGCCGCAGCGGCTCGCGGGGCAGCCCGCGCGCCCGCCAGGTGAGCACCCGGCCCGGGGTCTTGACCGTCGCCCCTCACCCCGTCCGCGGGCGCAGTGTCTCGTGCCCTCCCCGGAGCCGGGCCGACCGCCGTGCCTGGGGTTCAGATGCCCAGACGCCGCCCCTCCCTCCCGGGCCCCTCCTCACCGCCGCCCCCTGTAGTTTCAGCCTCAGTGTCAGGTGTGCGCAGAGTGGAAACGGGAGATTTTGAAACATCACACCAGCAAAAATGGAGACGTCCACTGGGGAAACTGCCGGCCGGTCCGCTGGCCGGTCGACGCCTGGGAGGTGGCCAAGGTAAGCACCTGCGGTCGGGAGGGTAGGAGGAGTTGGCCCACCAGGTAGGAGTTTCCTGGAGCCCGGGGCGTCTGTTGGGTCTGTGTGGAGCTGGGGCCCCATAAACAAATGCAGAGAGATTGGGCTTTTGATCAAGGGTGTAGTGTCTAGGCGGCTCAGGGCTGTTATATCGGACCCAACGCAGCTTAGTGAAGTAGAATATTTCAACGAGAGACGCTGGGGCAAGATGTAGAGCGAGCATCATGGGTACAGGCACAGAGGGAGGAGCAGGCAAGGCCTTTCGAGGGTAGGCTCCCTGAGTAGCTCACTTTGTCTGTAAGGGGCCATGAGGATGGCAGAATGAGCCAAGGGAAGTTGGGGCTAAGATAGAAAGGACCTTAAGTGCCTAGCTAAGGAGTAAAACTTTGGGGAGGTAGGGGTGGGGTAGGCCCGTTTTCAGATCTTGGTGATGTGACTTACTAGCTGGGCTGATTGAAGAATTTTTTTTTTTGACTTTTTGATATTTGCCAGAAGCCCAGTAGGAGCGGGGGAGGGGGAGTCGAAGTAGCCTCCTAACACAAATTCACCTCTGGAGTCAGTCTACGTGCTAGTTACCAGCAGGCACAGGCTTGGTGCCTGGGAAGCAGGGATCAGAATCTCCGCTCAGCTGCTGCGGTGCACCGTTGGGCCAGCCTCTGTTCCCTAACCTCAAAAATGAGGAAGTTGGACTATATCGGTGGCCCCCAGACTTTTGGCTATCGTGGTCCAGTAAACCCACCATACCCTCTCCCCCTCTTGTTTGTTGTTGCCATAGAATTGCCAACTTCTGCTTTTACTTAGAAAAGAAGAAAACTTAAAACTCTACCCTTTGCTATGACCGTCCCTCACCTGTTTGTTTTCTGTCACTGCTTTCATACCCTCAGAATCCTCTTGAAGCCCATGCCACCTGTTTCTGCTGCTCTTTAGCCTCAGTGTCAGGTGTGCGCAGAGTGGAAACGGGAGATTTTGAAACATCACACCAGCAAAAATGGAGACGTCCACTGGGGAAACTGCCGGCCGGTCCGCTGGCCGGTCGACGCCTGGGAGGTGGCCAAGGTAAGCACCTGCGGTCGGGAGGGTAGGAGGAGTTGGCCCACCAGGTAGGAGTTTCCTGGAGCCCGGGGCGTCTGTTGGGTCTGTGTGGAGCTGGGGCCCCATAAACAAATGCAGAGAGATTGGGCTTTTGATCAAGGGTGTAGTGTCTAGGCGGCTCAGGGCTGTTATATCGGACCCAACGCAGCTTAGTGAAGTAGAATATTTCAACGAGAGACGCTGGGGCAAGATGTAGAGCGAGCATCATGGGTACAGGCACAGAGGGAGGAGCAGGCAAGGCCTTTCGAGGGTAGGCTCCCTGAGTAGCTCACTTTGTCTGTAAGGGGCCATGAGGATGGCAGAATGAGCCAAGGGAAGTTGGGGCTAAGATAGAAAGGACCTTAAGTGCCTAGCTAAGGAGTAAAACTTTGGGGAGGTAGGGGTGGGGTAGGCCCGTTTTCAGATCTTGGTGATGTGACTTACTAGCTGGGCTGATTGAAGAATTTTTTTTTTTGACTTTTTGATATTTGCCAGAAGCCCAGTAGGAGCGGGGGAGGGGGAGTCGAAGTAGCCTCCTAACACAAATTCACCTCTGGAGTCAGTCTACGTGCTAGTTACCAGCAGGCACAGGCTTGGTGCCTGGGAAGCAGGGATCAGAATCTCCGCTCAGCTGCTGCGGTGCACCGTTGGGCCAGCCTCTGTTCCCTAACCTCAAAAATGAGGAAGTTGGACTATATCGGTGGCCCCCAGACTTTTGGCTATCGTGGTCCAGTAAACCCACCATACCCTCTCCCCCTCTTGTTTGTTGTTGCCATAGAATTGCCAACTTCTGCTTTTACTTAGAAAAGAAGAAAACTTAAAACTCTACCCTTTGCTATGACCGTCCCTCACCTGTTTGTTTTCTGTCACTGCTTTCATACCCTCAGAATCCTCTTGAAGCCCATGCCACCTGTTTCTGCTGCTCTTTCCCTTTCTTCATTGCTGTCACCTGCAGACCTAGTCCAACCACATGTGTATATTCTCTCTCCAAGCTGGACTCCCCTCTCGAACATCCTGTGATCCTCTCGACCTCAGCTTCCCACTTGCATGCTCACATCGGGACTGTGTCAGCACAGGGAGCTGCGGTGTCCAACATCCTGCTTGCCCTCGGTGTACTTATTCAGCCCGCCCGCACCTCTGCCCCACCCCTCGTCCCTCTCCAACGTCCACAGCTCTCAGGCTTCCACTGCTTTCCCAATCCCCAGCAGCCTCTGCCCTCCCAGCTTCCTTTGCTTCCTCAGCCAGCCCAGATTCCACAGTCCCTCGTTCTGTTCAGTCCCTTGCAGTTGTCTCGGTCTTCTTTCTCCTTTCTCTGCACTTGCCAGGCCCAGCTCCAGCCCTGATGACACCACACCTGCTGCTCTGGGGAAGAATCTTTCGAGGGATCTTTCGCTTTCAGTTCTTGATCACAAGCCCAGCAGCCTGGCCCTGTCTCTCCGTAGGTTCCTGTTCCCGGAGACAACTGTTGCTGCCTCTCCTTCGCTGAGCTCCCACTCCTGTTCCCCCACCTGCAATCCCAGCTGCTAACCTTGCTCTCACTTTCTTATCTTTTTACCAGACCTACCGACCTACCTCCATGTGCACCATCTTCTTCCTTCTCCTACGAAGGAGGAAGGGCGTTTCTCCTCTTACCGCCCTGTCCCTCCACTTGAGTGTTGGACCTTATCCCCTCCCACCTGCCCAAGGACTTTGAGTCTCCACTCTTCCGACCTCCCAGTTTATTCCCATCACCATACAAATAGCCTTAGTACTGCCTTGGTTTATACAATTTTTTTTTTTAAAAAAGAGATTTCAGTATAGAGTTAATATATGACTTAGCAGTGCCACTCCTAGGTACATACCTGATGAAGTGGAAACATGTGTCCCCACAAAAACCTGTGCACGAATGTTCATAGCCGTACTCTTCACAATAGCCAAGAGGTGGAAACAACACACATGTCCATCAACTGATGAATGGATAACCACAATGTGGTTTATCCATACAATGGGGTATTATTTAGCCATAAAAAGGAATGGAGTACTGATACATGCTACAGTACTGCATGAACCTTGAAAACATTATGCTAAGTGAAAGAAGCCAGTCATATATTGTATGATTCCGTTTATATGAAATGTCTAGAATAGCCAAATCTATAGAGGCAGAAAGTAGATTAGTAGTTGCCAGGGCCTGAAGGAGAGAGGGGGCAATAGCTAATGGGTAGAGGGTTTCTTTTTGGGGTGATGAAAATGTCCTAAAATTGTGGTGATAGTTGTGCAACTCTGAATATACTGAAAACCACTAAACTGTAAATGCTTAATTTTTTTATTGAGGTGTAATTGATTGTAACATATTAATTTCAGGTATACAACATAATGATTCGATATTTAATACTTTGTGAAATGATCACCACAGTAAGTCTAGTTAATGTCCACTACCATGTGTGGTTGCAATTATTTTTTTCTTGTGATGAGAACTTTCAAGATCTACTCTCTTAGCAACTTTCAAATACTGCAGTACAGTATTATTAACTATAGTCACCATGCTGTGGATTACATCCCCAGGACTTACTTATTTTATAACTGGAAGTTGGTACCTTTTGACCCCCTTCACCTATTTTGCCCACTCCCCATCCCCCACCTCTGGCAACCACCAGTCTGTTCTCTGCATCTGCGAGCTCGGGTTTTTGTTTTAGGTTCCACGAATAAGTGAGATCATGTGGTATTTGTCTTTCTCTGTCTGACTTAACTTCACTTAGCATAATGCCCTCAAGATCCATCCATGTCATCACAAAGAACTGTGTACTTTATTTTTTTAGCCGTATTATTACATTTTATTTTATTCATTGAAAATAAATAATTACCAATGAATCCTTTCTAGATTTTCTAGTTTCCCAAAGTTCCCTGTATTCACATTCTTTTTTTTCACACACACACACACACACACACTGTATTTTATTTTTACAAGAGATAAATAAACTGACACCAAGCATTGTAAATGGATGACCACGACAAAAGCAACAATGACTGCAATTACCGAACACGAAACACACTCATGCTATGTCATGATATTGGCATTCAGTCCAGTAATCCTCCACGGTAACAGCTCCTTTACTTTGCAGTGAAAATTGATTTGTATATTTTTTTCCTCTGAGTCCTTGTGGGATTTTTCTTTTTAATTCACACAGAAAGTCACAAAAATTATAATCATGCTCATCAGTTCACTCAGTCCCATGTAATTAATTTTTTTTTCATCTTGATCTTTTGTTAGCACTTCTATGAATTCATCAGTTTTCCATTAGAGTTCTGAAAATGCTTATTCATTCAGTTCAGCAGTATAGTCAGTTACCAGAAACCTGTACTTGTCAGTCTTTTCCATGAAGAACTGTGTACTTTAAATGGGTGAATTATATGGTATGTGAATTACATCTTAATAAAGCTTTTTTTCAAAAAAGAATTGAGTGAATACTTGGAAAATAAAATTTGAAAAGAAAGAAAAACTTCCTTCATCCATTCCGTCCAGCTGTCTCCCCATTTCTCTAACTGCCTCCCACATACGTACCCAGTAGATCTTCTCAAAAAGTGCTTTATGCCTAATTCTCTTTTCAGGGTTCATGCAGGTCCCGTTGACTCTTCAACCCACTCCCCTCTGGCTTCTGCCCCGCCACTCCACTGCATGTCTTATCAGGGGCACACGTGACCTTCAGTTCTCTGGCCTCGCCCTTCCTACCTCTCAGCTATTCGGCGCTGCCGCACTGCCGGCCACCCTTCTTGAAACAGCCCTGGCTTTGTGACATCCTCCCCTCCTGGGTTTCCTCCTGTCTCCCCGGCTCCTCCTTAGCCTCCTTCTGAGTGTCGGTTGGCCTTCCCCGGGCCTTTTCTGTCCCTCCCCACTCCGCCTTCTCCCCTGGTGATACTGCCCAGGCCCGTGGAGTGAAATATTAAATACTACGTTTCTGCTGACGGCTCCCAGATTGGTACCCCTAGCAATGCGCTGTTCTGCGCTCCGGAGGCCCATACCCAGCTGCTACTTGATGCCTCCACTTCATCACCTCCTGGGTACTTCGTCTTTTCTTCTCAAGCAGGACTCTCCTGCGTCTCTCCCCGCCAGCCTGCGCCCATGCCGCACCACCAACTACCTACAATCATTCTTGCTTCATCTCTTTCCCCCCACCACCCCTCTTATTTGTACGTGCAAATTATCTTTGGAATCATCCTCGCCATCTCTACATCACAGCTCTCGCCCCCTCTCCTGCCAGCCTCCCACCTGGCCGCCTCTGCTGCTCTGCTCACCCCTGGTTGGTCCTTCACACAGCAGGATGTGCAGTCTTCATGTGGGAATCAGATCGCTTTCTTCCTTTGCCCAAAACCCTTGGATGGCTTCCCGATGTCCTTAAGAGTAAACTCCAAACTCCTTGTCAAGTCCAGTAAGGCCCAGCACGTTCTGGCCCCTGTTTATTTCTCCAGCCTTGTCTCCTACTACTCAGTGAAGAGACAGGAGGGGGTAGTGAGAGGCAATAACGTGTGTTTCTCACCCTGTGCTTGTCACATACGGAACCTGGCGGTAGGCGATACCATTTTAAGAAACAGCTTTCAGAGGCAAGGAGGCGGCAGAGCCTCTGTCGGCTTCTGGTTCTGAGGAAAGGAAAGATGTACTAGAATAAAACCTTGATGTGGGAGAGACAGGTTTATATTGGTGAGAAAATGCCAGACTGGACATACCTTGTAATGGGAAAGAAAAACTCTGCTTGGTTTTGAGGCAACTAAGGCCCCTCCCACTTTGGGTGTTCCTCTCAGCCACAGTTGGAATAAGCAGTGTTTCCTTTCTTCCTCTTTTTTTCCTCTATTTCAACAAATTAGTTTGCCTGTGATACATTAGTTCTTTGTTAACACTTGTAACATCCATAATCTACTTTCAGCGGGTTGGCCAGAGACGGTGATGGTCTTGGCTACTGTACCTTTTGGTAGGGGCCATTCAGTATGTGTAGAATTCTTCTCAGTTACATGAGGCCGAGGTGTGTGATTCTACCACCATCAGGAACAGAAGCCCTGACTCTCCTTGGGGGGGTGTCGGCCCATACCACGTGCCTTTTTCAGAATAGCACCGTGGTTGCTTGCCTATGGAAACGTGTTTGTTTTCAAGGGAGCAGGTCTCTTTATTTAGAGTTCTTTTTTGGCGAGTCATTTTTCATATGTCATCTCTTCTAGTCCCTTGGCAGGAATGTACCCTTGAGCTTCATAGCTTGGTAAAGTTGTTGCCTTCAGATGGAAATTTGGAAATACTTCAGGAAAGAAATATGCCCAAGCCTTGCTATAACACCATTTTGGGGGTACACACCATAAAATGCTACAAAAGGAAAGATCATGCTCGAATGAGGCCATTCTGTTGTATCTAGTATCTCAAACCCTGGGACCCCGTCTGTAACGCCTGTGTAGGTCCTGCTCACCTTGCACCATCAGCATAATAATTGCCAACATTTGTGGCCTGTGTATTAGCATGTGCCAGGCACCGTGCAAGTGCTTTACCCGCATTAACTCATTTAATTCTCGAAACATCCTTCAAGGTAGATGAGGACAGTTAGCCCCTGTTTACTGATGAGGAATCCGAGGATAGGTAACTTGCCCAAGGTCACACAGTTGACAAGTGGCAGAGCTGGGATTTGCACCCCAGCTCTGTCGCATTCCAAAGCCCAGACTCTTAACTTTCTACTACCATACTGAACTTTCTCGAGTAATTTTAAAGTGTCCACTTGGGAATAACTATTACTTTTAAATCTTCTTTAACAACTCAGCCACTGAAACTTCAGTAAGGAAAAGAAAAGGGTGCTTTCTTCCCCTGCCTCCTGCTTATGTGCCATTAAGAAAGGACAGTTAGGTCAAGTGTATAAGTGTCTGTAATAGCAAGTGGACAGACAGATAGAGCAACTCTTCAGTTATTGCCCTGGGCTGAGGCTTGGCTGCCGCACTGGTTCCCGACTTGTGTTTTGGACTCATGAGGCTCTAACTTGGAACCTCGGTAAGAGAGTTTCAGTCATCATTTGGGGAACAGGCACATAGCATTTGTCCCACTAGCCCCATATAGGTAGATGTCTCCTAGGGTTGGAGGAGACTCGGGTGCCCCTTGGGCCTCCCCTGCTGCAGGCCTTCATGCCCCGAGGACTGGCAGACAAAACAGGACCCGAGGAATGTGACGCGGTTGCTCTTCTAAGTCTCATCAACTCCTGCGATCACTTCGAGGTTGATCGAAAGAAAGTCACAGAGGTAAGAACTGTCAGATTGAAAAGCAGACAGAGTTGGTCGGGTGGGTACTGTGAAGACCTGCCAGGAGCCACACCCCGTGCTGCTAAAGCAGCCGTGTGGGCAGAGCTCACGGCTCTCCCCAGACAGTGGTGTGCGAAGGAGTTAGACTTTGGTCCACAGCTGTCATCGCTGAGCAGGCAAGCAGGGCTCACATCACATGCACCTTCTGTGATGTCCCAGGACTCCTGTGTGAATGCAGGCGGGGAGACTGACCCTTCACCCCTACCCTGTTGAACTTTTCCAACAGCCTGCTGTTGCACTGTTTGCCACTAAATCGACAGGCCTCAAATTTCTCTTCCCTGTTCTGCCATAAACAGAAGCAAAGTAATCTTCCATATTAAAAAAAAAAAACAAATACAGAGTAATGCGTCATTCTGTCCATTGGATGCCAGCATTGGAATCCTGCCCTTCTCAATCTCATTGGCTAAACAGTTGCAAGGCCAATTTACCTAGAACTGAGGAAAATATAAACACTAATGGATAGACAGTGTCAGAACAGATCGCTACGCTTGTCAGACTTCCTCTGGGAGATTTAGGCTATCTCTGTTTCACCAGAGAACAGCTCCGGCACATTTGTTACTCTAAGGATCCTTGAAAAGGGTATATAGCGTACCTAGTTTACTTACAGTATGTAGAGAAAATGCATGTATATTTTGCTAGCATGCCAGCAGCTGAAAGGACTGAGAATCCTTTATCATCGGCAGACTCAAAAACTATCACGGTATAAAATCAACCCCTTTGGTAGCTTTTAACCAAGAGTGTGGAAGACTTGGCATGAAATATATATTAAAAGAGTTTTGCATTGTCTGCTTCGGCCTTTGGGTATTCTCAGAGCCATTAGCCAATAGTTTTGCTCTTTGGCAGGTTGTTTTAAGTTAGGGCATTTGGGGGATTGTGCAAGAGATACCCACCCGGCCACAAGATTTCAAGGACTAGTGACAGTTATAGGCTTGTTTGTATTTCTTACCCCAATTAATTTATTCAAGTGGCTGGGGGTTGAACATCCCCCTCGAGCCTTGACAGCACCTGCAGACCACACATTTGTGGATTTTAGAATTAACAAGGCCTTTCAACAGTCTTTCTCTGGAGCTCCAAAATCTCAGTTTACCCCACTATTGGCCTTTGAAGGCTTTTCTCTTTTTTTGTCTTTCTACAGGTGATTAAGTGTCGTAACGAGATCATGCACTCTTCAGAGATGAAAGTATCTTCTGTGTGGCTTCGAGATTTTCAGATAAAGATCCAAAATTTTCTGAATGAATTTAAGAATATCCCAGAGATTGTGGCGGTATACTCCAGAATAGAACAGGTGAGAAGTCCCGTTTAACAGTTCTTGCATAAAGACCTAAGGGGGAAGAAAAGGAATCACAGTCACTCATTTAGAATTTGAATCTTATTAGATTTAAACAAAATTCTAGAATGTAAGCAGGGGAACAATATTGATATGAAGTCAGAATTGTGATTGGGCTGAGCAGCTTTTCTGTGGTCATGGGATGTTATTAGACTGGATCCGGTCAACGATGTTTAATTACAAGTTCTTTGAATATCTTTTTTTTTTTTTTGGAATATCTTCTCCATTCAGTCAGTTCATATATTTGTTCGGTAACCCAACAGCTGTTGACATCTGACTGGGCTGTTTACATGCCTGAGGAGGATCAGCCAGATGGGTGTGACTATGAAACAGGAGTTTACCTGAGTGAGCACCAAGTAAACGAGATAGAAATGGAATTACTAAAGGAAAAACTTCAAGAGCTATATCTTCAAGCAAAAGGACAAGAGGTGTTGCCTGAAGAGGTAAAAAAAAAAAAAAAAAGCATTATATCCTCTGTGTGAGTAAACAAAACAAAGGCACCAGGGAGGAAGAGTAGCACATTTTAACTTATTAACGGTTATGTTTCTGCTTTAAAAGTCAAATAATTTCCAGAAATGGATATTCTTTTGGCACAGATTCCTGTTACCCTTAAACAAATGTTTTCACCCCATCAGCAAACATTTGGGCGCCTAATACGTGCCACAGAGTGGAAGACCACAGGAAGGGCGGCCACAGAATCCTGAACCGCAGGCTCCCGCGACTCTCTGCAGCTCAGAGGGGCGATTGCAGAAAAAGGCTTTGCTGAGAAGGCGCTGTCGAGCTGGGACTAAGAATCAAATCAGAGTTCGGCAAATTGGCAAGAGCAGAAGGGCATTCTTGCCAAGACATGAAAGACCAGCCTGGGCCAGACAGTGACGAGGCGAGCGTAGGAGGGAGGTGTGGTCGGTTGTGAGGGTGGCCAGGTAGGTCGAAGCCGTATTTTGAAAGGTCTTCTATGCCTCACTAAGGGCTTTGGACCTTATTCCCAAAAAGCAGTTGGGAGCCAACAGAGATTTTAAATCAGGAGAGAGTAAATGAATAGATCAGATAGGGCTTTTAGAAAGTGACGGCTTAATGGCACTTGGAGGTTGGAGACGAGCCAGGAGGCTCTTGGCAGTTGTGTGAGGGTGAGAGAAAGAGGACAGAAGCTAGAGGTGTGGGGGAGGAGCCGGGTGCTGGAGGCACTACTGAGGCCGAGCCGCAGTGGCTGGTTAGATTACTTGGGGCGTGGCTCAGGGCTGCCGGGAGGTGGCGAAGGAGGGGTTAAAGGATCGTCAAGGCTTCTAGATCAGGACGCTGCAAGCTAATGATCGTCTCAAGTACAGGAGACATGAGTCCCCTTTGTTACATGCAAGATATTAAAAAAACTAACAGTAGTAGAATTATATTTTGGTAAGGTTCAGAAATAGCCCAGCACTTGCTGGATTAGAATTCCAGATTCCCAGGATGTCTTGGACAGATCATTTTACCTCTCCAATTCCACCTCGTCCGAGGAAAGTAGTCTTACTGGCTACCTCGTGAAACACAGCATGTTTTAATACGAAGTGTGTATTTCATCTTTTAGGCCACGCTCCGTACTGGTCCGTATGCCTCTGCGTTAACTCTTCTGACCTTGACCCAGGTGCTTCACTCAGCTTGATGAGCTCCTTTAGCACAGGGACTGGGTACCAGTGGTTTTGGGGTGCACCCACCCTGGCACACCATAGGTATTTAAAGTGACAAATAAGGCTGTTAAAGCTGTTTTCTAAATCCATCCGTTTCATCTGGCTTTATTTTCTTTTTAAGTTTCAAAAAGTATTTATTTGTTTGGCCGCATTGGGTCTTAGTTGCGGCGTGTGGGCTCTTTTAGTTGCGGCACATGGGATCTAGTTCCCTGACCAGGGAGTGAACCCAGGCCCCCTGCATTGGGAGTGCGGAGTCTTAGCCACTGGACCGCCAGGGAAGTCCCTCATCTGGCTTTACTTTAAAATGCCATTAGAACCATCCCCAGTTTTCTTTCCACTGCTCCTTTTAAAAGCAGAGTCAGACAACAGAAGAAAACCGGGGGATCAGGCTCACGGTCCCTGAGTCGTCAGAAATTCTCTCCTCTTTCTTGAGGGAGCCGCAGTTCTCTTCCTGTTTGTGTAACAAAGAGCAAAATGCATCAGTAGCAACACACTGAAACCAGGAGTCTCTGCGAGTTGGGAGCGGGAAGGGACCCGGGTAATACCCTGCTTTATAGCAACCCTAAGGGGCAGGTGCTGATGGGCTCAAGGCCTCACGGCTGGGGTATGAGGGCTGGCCCGGGGGTCTTCCCGCTCTGGCCCTGGGCCTGCCTTCCCACGTGCCGTGCAGCGGCTCTCATGTCAGCGAGCAGCTAGCAATTGTAAATTTCGACCCTTCATTATCTCTGTTTTACAGAGAGGAAATCGGGGTTAATTGGCTTGTCCTCTGGGTCCCCAAGTCTCTAGATAAAGGTGATAAATTCTCGTTTTTCATGCTTTCTGTTCAGTGGACCGTGGCATTTCTCTTGATATTTCAATTGATCAAGTTGTAAGTTCGGATTGATTGGCACGTTATCTCTGAGAAGCTGAAGGATGGCTTTCCACGATGTGTGGGACAGACCTCTTTTGAAAGTTCAGCAGCAAATACGATTATTCATGTTCTTTTGGGTTAGTCTCCAAAGTCAGAGGATTTGGTAAACCAAATTTCAGTGACTCTAAAACACTATGAATTGCAAGACACACCATTAATTCAGTCACTTGTAAGAAAAAAAAAATGCTGCCAATTTACTGTAAGACACTATCAATGGTAAGGTACATTCTCATTCGAGATGTTAAAATATTTTTAAAAATGTGCAATTAGGAATCAAGAAACGCAGTGGTTGTATTATGACCACGGCACTTTTTTTGTGAATGTTTAGCAAGACCTGTTTCTGGTGTTCGTTAAAACAGCAGGGCTCGGGTTGGAAAGCCAAGTTGAGAAGAAAGCGTTAATGGTGGTGATTTAGTGCGACAGTCCCCGGAAAGGCATCAAGGAGCACGGGAGTGAGTGCCAGGGACCACGAAGCAGAGAGCTCATCATCTCCATTCTTTTCTGTCCAATCGGCGAGCCTTAATGATAAATAACGTTATAAAAGGGGGCTCCCATTAAAATACACTGTGCGTGCATAACTGTGATTGTAAAATGCGGTCCGCCTCAGAGCCAAATGGGAGCAGCAGCTGCCACCCAAGAGCCCTTCACACACACCTGCCGGCCCTCGGTGCTCTGTTAGGATCTGGGGGGTTCAGAATTCAGCCAAAGAACGTTGAGCGCAGTAAGTGGCTAAAAAACATGCAAAGAACTTGCACATTCTTTAAAATCATTACTGACTTCTTTTTTTTTTTTTTTTTTTTTTGCGTTTTTCGGGCCCCTCCCTGTTGTGGCCTCTCCCATTTGTGGAGCACAGGCTCCGGACGCGCAGGCCCAGCGGCCACGGCTCACGGGCCCAGCCGCTCCGCGGCACGTGGGATCCTCCCGAAACGGGGCACGAACCCGCGTCCCCTGCATCGGCAGGCGGACTCTCAAGCACTGCGCCACCAGGGAAGCCCCATTACTGACTTCTTAAACCCTGGTGGGGGGGCCGCTTTCAGGGGAAACTCAGGGAGGAAGTGACAGAATGCAGTCGAGGCAGGCAGGGAAAGGATGGAAGTGACACTCCATTGGTTATAGGCCAGATTTATTTCATGAGTGAGTGCCTACTATTTGCCAGGCACAGTTCTAGAAGCTTGGCGTGCATCAGTGAACAAAACAGCTGGTAAACGGTCAGCATAATAAGCAATGATGGGGCGAGGTAGAAGGAGGAGGGCTGTGTGGAGCACAGTGTGGGGATCAGGAGTTGGCCGAACGGGGCTGGGGGTTGGGTTGCGCGGGGTGGCCAGGGAGGCCCCATTGGGAAGCTGAGACTTAGCGGTACCTTGGAGGAGGTGCGGAGCAGCCGTGTGCGCTTCTGGAGGAGGAGCGTTCAGGCGGAGGGCAGGGCAAGCTAAGCAGGCTGGCTGGAGTGCGGTGAGGAGCTGAGCGAAGGGAAGCCTTGTGGGCCCTTGGGAGGATCCAGGCTCTTCCTCCTGAGACGGCAGCCACACTGAGTTCTGAGCAGCAGAACGATGAAGGGAGCACACTGGCCGCCGTGTGGAGGATGCAGGGCCGGGGGCCAAAGATGGAAGCAGGGAGACATTAGGAGGCTGCCGCAGGTACCAGGTCAGAGAGGTGGTGGTTCAGACCAGGGTGGAAGAGTGAAGAGTAGAGGTGGTGAGAAGGGGGGCACGTGTGGTGTGGGAGAGAAGGAAAGGCGTCAAAGACAAGTCCAAGGGTTTTGGCTTAAGTGCCTGGGAGTATGGAGGCGCTAAGCATCTTTTGCCTAGAACAGCGCCTGCCTGGCACATAGTAGACTCTCGGTACACTTCTGTTAAATGATTGTCGGAAGGGAGGAATGTACCAGACAGAGTGCTAGGTGCTTTTACTAGATTATTTCTAATCCTCACAGGAATGCTTGGTGGTGTTGGTATCATCATCCTATATTTGCATATATGGAAGTAAGCTCAGAGAGGTCAAGTGTCTTGCCCAAAGTCACACAGCTAGTTAAGTGGCAAAGCTGGGCTTCAATATCCAAGTCTGTCTGACTACTTTTCTAGCACTTTGTTTTTCCATCTTTACTTCCTTTCCCCATTTAACATATAAACGTGCACAAGCCTTCCCCATTCTTAATATATTTTTTAAAAAACTCCTTTTGACTCTTTCTCCTCCCCCCAAGCTAAAATAATCACCCCTGTTGAGCACATTTCAAGAGCAGAGAGGGTCAGGAAGTGACAGCACAAAGGATCATAGCTCCCAAGTCATGAAATGAGAAGGTCTGTGGGAAGGGAGGACCCCACTCCATCTTGGAGGGTATGTGTGATGCACAGACCAGGCCGGCATGGTCTCGGGCATCTGATGGGAACCAAGGGATGGGAAGAACCCTGGGGTGCATCTAGAGCACCCGGCACAGGCAATGAGTGCTAACAGTGCAGTAACCGCAGTTACTAATGTACACTGTGAATTACGTCATTGATGTAATCTTCATTTCACGTTTTTATGGTTTCCAGATTTATTATTTAAAGCCCAGGTATCTTTCAGGAGCTGTAGGCTTGTTTCTAGCCATGTAATAAACAGCTCCAGCTGAAGGGCACATCCCCATCTACTTAGTAACCTATCTGAAGACCTCTGGTCATCCTCAGCTCCACCCTGGCCCTCCCTGTTCCCTGTTCATCCTGGTCACAAGCCCTAGCCAGTCTTCCCCTCCCTCCCATCCCTGGCAGCCATCGTTCTGCAACCGACCGTCTCATTCACTGCCATCACAATAACCTGGTGCCTGCTTAGGTTCTGCCCTAGCCCTACTGCACCAGAGTCAACTGTGTACATCTCTAAAGTTTAAGAACCACCACTCTGCTAAGAGTAGGGTACTCCACCACTTTCCTTCGTTAGATGTCGATCGTCTTGACTTAGCTTGGAATTGGGGGTCCCTCATTTTAAACAATTCACCACACCCCAAAATATTAATAACTCTCTTCTTTGTAATAAGCACAGTGACCAGTGAGGGTATCCTCGGATAAGCGGAGTGAAAACACTTCCGTGGTACTATTCTAAGAATACATGCTTTTATTAGTTTAAATGTCAGGAAGGATGTTACTGGTGGGAGTTTAAAGTGGTATAACCTCTAGAGATGACAGTTTTGGCAAAATCTATTAACATTAAAACAGAAAACTCTATCAATTAAAACTGCATTCCACTTCTAAAAACAGATCCTACAAATAGCCTGTCACTTTATGCAAAATGACACGTCCCAGGTTAGTTACTGCAGCAGTATTTCTCTTAGCAGAAGGTTTGAAATAACATGTTAATATATGAGACATCCATAACTGAAAAACTATTCAGCCATTAAAAAAAATAATGAGGCCACTCTTTACAATCTGATATAGAAAAAAATCAGTTGAAGAGCAATGTCTACTATGCTGCCATTTGTGTTTTTAAAAATGTGTATGTGCCAATTATGTCTCAATAAAGCTGAAATTTTAAAAAGGTGTGCACATATATACATATATGCTCACGTGTAAATGCACGGACCATCTCTGGAAGAGACACAAGAAACTTCATTGTGGTCACCTTTAAGAGGAGCTGGGTGACTGGGGACAGGATGTGGAAGAGGACCAACTTTTTACGTTGTACCCTGTGTTCATCTTGAATTTTGTACCAGTATATTTATTACCAGCAAGTATGTATGTATATTTTATAAATATTGAATAGTAATAAATGTATATATGTATACATATTTACTAGTAATAAATGTGTACAAAATTCAAAATCAAAGAGCATTATATGTGTGAGTGTATACATTTGTATATATGTGTGTGTATATATATATGTGCATGTGTAAATGTATTTAATCATAATAAATGGGAACAAAATTCAAAATGAAAGGGCTTTATTTTATTTTTATATATATATATATGTATGTGTATGTGTATGTGTATGTGTACGTATGTGCGTGTATATGTGTATACACACACACATATAGGTATAGACATATATCCCTTTTCTACAAATGCAGGAAGTTTTACAGCAAAAAAAATCATCTTTTAAAAGTTTTTTCCAGTTTTATTGAGATATAATTGACATACAGCACTGTATAAGTTTAAGGTATACAGCATAACGATTTGACGTACATATATCGTGAAGTGATTACCACAATAAGTTTAGTTAACGTCTGTCATCTCGTATAGACACCAAAAAAAGGAAAAAAAATGTTTTTTACCTTGTGATAAGGATGCTTAAGATTTACTCACTTAACAACTTTCAAATATACCATACAGCAGTGTTAACTATTGTCATTATGTTGTACATTATATCCCAAGTACTTATTTATCTTGTAAACTGGAAGTTTGTACCTTTTGACCACCTTCATCCAATTCCCTATTCCCACCTCTGGTAACTGCAAATTTGATCTCTTTTTATGTGAGTTTATTTTTTTGTTTTTGTTTTAGATTCCACATATATGTGAGATCATACAGTATCTATCTCTCTCTGTTTGACTTAACTTAGCATAACGCCCTCTGGGTCCATCCATGTTGTCTCGAATGGTAGGATTTTCGTCTTTTTTATGGCCAAGTAATATTCCATTGTATATATATACCACATCTTCTTTACCCATTCATCTGTTGATGGACCCTCACGTTGTTTCCTTGTCTTAGCTATTGTGAATAATGCTGCTAATTAACATGGAGATGCAGATATCTCTTCAGTGTGGTGTTTTTGTTTTCTTCAGATATATTCCCAGAAGTAGAATTTCTAGATCACCTGATAGTTCCTTTTTTAAGTTTTTGAGGATCCTCCATACTGTTTTCCAGAGTGGCTACACCAATTTACATTCCCACCAGCAGTGTACGAGGGTTCCCTTTTCTCCACATCCTCGCCAACATTGGTTACCTCTTTTTGATGATGACTGTCCTTTTTTTTTTTGGCCGTGCCGCATGGCTTGTGGGGTCTTAGTTCCCCGACCAGGGATTGAACCCGGGCCCTTGGCAGTGAGAGCACGGAGTCCTAACCACTGGACAGCCAGGGGATTCTCAATGATGACCATTCTAACAGGGGTGAGGTGATACCTCATTGTGGTTTTAATTTTTGTTTCTCTGATGATTAATGATGTTGAGCACCTTTTCCTGTACCTGTTGGCCATTCGTATGTCTTCTTTGGGAAAATGTCTATTCAGTTCTTTGGGAAAATGTCTATTCAGGTCCTTTGCCCATTTTTTAATTGGGTTGTCTGTTTTTTTTGCTATTGTGTGAGTTCTTATATATATATATGTGTGTGTGTGTGTGTGTGTGTGTGTGTGTGTGTGTGTGTGTGTGTGTAATTTTTCTTTTTTGGCTGCGTTGGGTCTTTGTTGCTGCGCACAGGCTTTCTCTAGTGGCGAGTGGGGGCTACTCTTCCTCGCGGTGCGTGGGCTTCTCACTGCAGTGGCTTCTCTTGTTGCGGAGCACGGGCCTTAGAGCGCACGGGCTTTAGCAGTTGTGGCTCGAGGGCTCTAGAGCGCAGCCTCAGTAGTTGTGGAGCACGGGCCCAGTTGCCCCGCGGCATGTGGGATCTTCCCGGACCAGGGATCAAACCCGTGTCCCTTGCACTGGCAGGCGGATTCTTAACCACTGCGCCACCAGGGAAGTCCCTCTTTATATATTTTGGATATTAACCCCTAAAAGCAAAAAATTTTGAGACAAGCAAACGCGCCCTTGTGTGGCCCCAGAACCAGCTATTGGTAGACACATGAACAGGAACCAGTCTTGGAGCTAGTAAGTTTTTCATCTGAATTTTAAGTCTGCTATAAAATTATCAAAGCTGTGCATTGTATGGTTTCTTCTTACAGATCTTAAATCAACTGGAAGTGGTGAAAGAATTTCTGAGAAACAACGAGGATCTTAGAAATGGTCTTACAGAAGATATGCAGAAGCTAGACAGCCTCCAGCAACAGCCTCAAAAACTGGATTCGAAGGAAGCTAGGGCACAGACACCTGAAGGGAAGGCCTGAAGTGAGTTTAAGCATATGATGGTAAATAAGGACAGAATAGCCTCATCTCTTTAATGTCTGTTCTTTTAGGTAAGGCCATAACACACAGAGTCTCTTCTGAAGTTTCCCTATGTCCTTATTATTTGAAAGAAAGGACACTGAGCTTTGTGCTCTTTCTGATTGATGGTTCTCACATCTGTGAACTAGTTCAAGATAAACTCCCTGTCAGCTTTATTTAGTCGAGTATACCTGAAGTCATTGGTCTAGTCTTAAATGAATCAACTTTATGACATAATCAAGAAGCATTTCAGCCCTGAAGTGATGCCAGTGATGCCTCACTCTTAGCCATGGCATGAATAATAGCAATTTGTTCATTTTCATAAGAAAAACTTGTTGGAACTTCCCTGGTGGTCCAGCGGTTAAGACTCCGCGCTCCCAATGCAGGGGGCCCGGGTTCGATCCCTGGTCAGGGAACTAGGTCCCGCATGCCACAACTAAGACCCAGTGCAGCCAAATTAATTAATTAATTAATTATAAAAAATACTTGTTAAAATAAGTAACTATCTTCAGTATTTTACTTTTTTTCCTCAAATGAAGAAAATTAAATATTTTCTTTTATTTTAGGTTGACCTTCAACAAAAATCAGGCATGTTCTGTGAAAGTCAGCCGGGCTTCCATCTCAGCTGTCCTTTTCTGTGCAAAAGGGAAAACTTACCCAAGTACTCCACTCAAACAAAAAGGAATTTGTGTCCTCTTTTCCTGGACTTTCCTTTAACTCTCTGGAAGTTTTTTTTTTTTTTTTTTTTTTCACATTCCTAAGCTTGGTGTTATGTGATCTGTACCAGCCAAAAAATATTAGATACTCTTGTGCCAAACTTGCTGTCATCTGGGCTTTTTTGTTTGTTTTTTGGGTTTTGTTTTTGGTTTGGTTTTGCTGTTAAAAGGTGAGATTCTTTTCTGGTCCTAAAACTCTAACTGCTTAAACACTAAAGGCTGTGTTCGGCCAGGCCTGTGTGAAGGGCCACGCAGAGTTCTCTGCCCACTGGCACGCAAGTCCTGTGCCCACATCCTTGCCTGAAAGTCTCATTCGTGAGGATGCCCAAGGGTGGGCTGTGATGTACATGTTGAGATATAAATCCTTTTTGCCAGCAGGCAAGGAAAAAAATGTGCCCGAAAGGCCATTTTCTAGCCATTTCCAGTTAGTACAGAACTGTTACTACCTGTTTCTGGTAGCTTGAGGCAGTAGGACAAAGAGGTGGGCTGGAGAACACAGTAACTTGACTGACCAAAGCAGCGGGAGGGCCTAGGCCAGCATCACAAGCAGGGATGTCCGGGAAAGTTTTGAGGTTGCTGGCTTGTTTATGGCACTCTTAAGAAAAGTCAGCCTTGGTGGCAGTCACAGCTCTTCCGGTTCAGTAATAACCTGAGTGCCGAGCACAAGGCCTGGCCCTTGCGTGCTCAGTGAATATTCATTAACTGAAGGGTCAACTGATAGCTTAGAGGTATTCATAGACGCAAACGTTAGTTACACTGTTAACTAAGCCTTGTCCTTTCTTATGAGATTGAGGAATGAAACTTTAATATTCTTATGGAAGTTCAAAGACATCATTTTCTTTCAGCAAATTCACAAATTCATTCATACTTCCTTATTCCTTTTACCCAAAAAGTCATACACTTTTGACTTTGTCCTGTTTGTTTCCTAAACTGCAAAACCCCTGTCCCACATTGTATGCAGCGATCTGTGGGATCAGCTCTACCCTCACCTTCCCCTACCTCTGCTCATTTCCAAAACCAGCAGTACTGAACTGGGCCTTGTCGCCCCTGGACCTTGAGGGACAGAATTGCCGCATTCCCCACTGCCTGGAGGAAGTGCTTCCGTTTCGAGACCAGGTGAAGCCCTGCTCCTTTGCTTACTCAGCTGCCCAACAAGGATGTGATTTTTAGAGAATGGGGGTGGGGGGATGCATTTTTACCCTGAAATGCATTTAATGTAGTTCTGTAAAACCTGGATGAATGCAAATATGCCTGTCACTTCCTGCTTTCATCTTTCCTGCTACTATTTGGTCTGTAATCTTACATTTTCTTTCTCCCTTCATTTCATGGAGTTCCTTTAGAAGACTTCAGTAGTAAAGTAACAATTTTCTTTCATCTTGCAACTTCCCGCAAACTGAGAAACTCCATGAAATATTTCCTAGTTTCTACATGTAAGATAACAAAACTTGGGATCAAATTAAATCTTGATTCACTAACCAATTTAAGATCTGATTTCTCACCTTAGGAACTTTGGATTATGAACACTTTCATTTCATACCTCTTGTATCTATTTAGCTTTTCCTTATCTACCCAAGAAACGTTTTATCAAGTATCAGCCACATGCCAGGCACTGAAGTTGATGCAAATGGAGGATATGTAAGGTATGGACAATGGTATGTGAGCTGTCATCTTACTGGATTTATTGTCCGCTCTGATGAATTAAAGATACTGTTCAGGGAATTCCCTGGCGGCCCAGTGATTAGGACTCAGCACTGTCACTCAACTGCCGGGGCCTGGGTTCGATCCCTGGTCGGGGAACTAAGATCCCACAAGGCGGGAGGTGCGGGCAAAAAAAAAAAAAAAAGAAGGTATTGTTCAGAAAACATTATTCTGGCAACATTTAATTACATTAAAATTGAAACGAAGATAGGAAGACATGCCTGGAGGGGGCTTTAAAGCAAACACAGCTTTAAGACTTCATGGTGGCGCAGTGGTTAAGAATCCGCCTGCCAATGCAGGGGAGATGGGTTCGAGCCCTGGTCTGGGAAGATCCCACATGCCGCAGAGCAACTAAGCACATGTGCCACAACTACTGAGCCTGTGCTCTAGAGCCCGCAAGCCACAACTAGTGAGCCCTCGTGCCACAACTACTGAAGCCGGAGCACCTAGAGCTCGTGCTCCACAAAAGAATCCACTGCAATGAGAAGCCTGCACACCACAACAAAGAGTAGCCCCTGCTCACCACAACTAGAGAAGAGCCTGCGCGCAGCAACGAAGACCCAATGCAGCCAAAAATATGATAAATAAATTTATTATTTTTTTTTAAACTATAATAAAAAAAATAGCAAACATAGCTTTAAAGGTTGATCCGGGGACATCAACCCTGTGGGACTCTCTTCTACAGATCTGTGCACATGGGCACAGGGCACACACAAAAGGGTGTTCACAGCAGCCTTGGCAGGCAGCCATCGAGAGAGGACTGGTTAAATAATCACAGCACATCCATTGCTACCGAGTATTATGCAACTGTTAGAAGGCTGCAATGCCATGATAGGGGATGACGTGTAAGACATTATAGATAGAAAAGCAGAATGTGTAACTGCATAGCATGCTATAAAACTATGGTATTTTCAAAAAAAACAAAAACAAAAACTATGGTGTTTTCAAATAACAGGTCTGAAAAGTTGTGTACTTTTCCCAAGCTCTTTTGCCATGTTACCACTGCCAAAGGAATTGGGGTCGAATTTGGCTTTTCTGTTTTTTGCACACGCGTATGAAATTTTTACAACAAAGCTGCACTCCTGTAGTTTGAAAACTTTTCATTCAAATTTTGCATTTCAAAATAATACACATAAATTCAAACTGCAAGACTTATATGTCACGTTTCCTGGAATATATTGTAGCCTCCATTTTTGCGGGGGTCAGCTCCACCTCCAGGGGCACTCGTGAGTTATCAGGGTCAGCAGAGGCCCAGGAAGTGGTTTCCTTCCCGCACAGGGCTTCATCATCTCTAAGTGCCTTGTTTTTGTCCAGCAATGTGATTTGTTCCCAGCCTCTCCCTGAGACACAGTATGAGGTTCATAGTTTTGAAAGAATTAGAGGAGAAAAATGGTTGTAGCATTAGAGTTGCAAAGATAAGGCAGTTTGTTGGATTTTAGCCTGGGCTTTGCCAGGAAGGTCAGAGGACCTAAAGAGGAAGATGTTACTTATTAAACTCAGTATAAAACCCAAATTCTGGGAAGTAACAAAAGTGTGTCAATAACAAAAGCTTCTGAAAAAATAGCTCTGCCTATTTGGAAAATGTTTTTGGCTTCATAAAGTAGGGGTAGAGACCTGTAGACAGTTTAAGTTAAATTGCCAAGACCAGAAAGAATTATGTTTGAGAGTTTGGGGAGATTATGAAATGATTATTACCCTAATGATTTGAAGGGTGTGTTTTTATTAAAGTATTAATCACTTACATGGCTTTAAACACTAATATCCTAGGCAACAAAGGGTTAGAGCTCTTAGCTGGCTGGGCATGCTACAAATTAGATCCTGTAAGTGGAGCATTGCGTTAGAATGGAGGTGTTGCAATCTTTTGGATATTTGCTCTAATCGTTTTGCCCTCTAAATTAAAAATGTAGAGTGACAGGAAATTATCAGCAGGGATTACCTATTTTCCCCTTACCAGGTTAATTAGAAACGTACCTGCTCTGATATGTCTTCAACAGACAGTGGCCTTTTACTGAAATGCAATAGTCAAATTACAAAATACATTTTGTAAAACAAATCTAAAAATGCATTAATTTCCACTCATGTAAGAGCAAAGGGGGAAAATCTTTAAAATTTTAATAAAAATCTCGATACAAGGTTATGATTCATTTCAGAACTTTCAGAACTGCTTTTTATTATATGATAGTCTGAACTATCTAAAATAGTATGAGCTACCACCTATCTTCCAGAGACTTCTTTCCTGCTTCTCAAACCCATCCTCTGTAATATATGCATGTTTGTAATGACCACAGAACTGTAAACTGAGCATTTTGTGACATCTCTTGGGGAAGGTGAGCGATGACCTTACATGATTTATTACTTTCTACTGAGTTTCAGGAAGGCAGGAGAGTTTTTATTTCAGAGCCACGTGTGGTAGCCAGTCTCCAAGATGGCCCCCAATGATCCCTGCCTCCTGCTATTACCACCCTCGTGCTGTCCTCCCACAGCGTACCAAGGTTGGTCCATGTGACCAAGAGAACACAGCTGAAGTGATGGTATGTCAATTCCCAGATTAAGCTATAAAAGACTATGGTTTACAAACTGCCAGTTCCCCCATTTTTAGGCATGAGGAAAAGAGGAAAGGATTATGATCTTGTCGTTTTTATTTTCTGTTTACCTAGAATTCAGGGTTGACAGCCACTGACCTGAGTTGTTTATTTATCCTGATTCCATTGAAGGTTCTGTCATTGCTCCCGGTCACCAACAGATTCTAGGTTCTCTTGCTAAGTACTCCTTAAAAGTCTGAGCTGGATTTCACTGAATTCATTTAAACCCCCTTGGAAGTATTTCCCTCAGCAAAAGTAGCCCTTGGAATTTTTTGGCGTACAGACATCGTGGCTTCTCTGGCCCGGACAACCGAAACAAGTAACAAAAGCATGCTCCCAGGAGAGCTTAAAAAAAATAAATTAGCTAAGTTGAAGTGTCTTTCATTCCGCCTTCCTCCCCTACATAAACTAACCCTCGAGTTGCAGGTCCCGTGGAGAGGAAGACTAGCCAATCTGCCCTCACCTTCTAAAAACCGTTTTATTTCCCTGTCACGAAATAAACAACACTCAACAGCTTCAGTTCTGTGCTATTTGCCATTTTTTTTATTAAAAGAACTGCAGGTTTCAATCAGATTCGCACTGTTTCAGAGTCAAAACCAAACTTTTCATTGATCTTTTCTTTAGGAAGAACAGTTCAGTGCTTGCAAGGTGCAAAGATTTGATAGGGCCCTCTCAAATCATGTTCTGGGGTCAGCGGATCGTAGTCGGTGACCTCCAGGCAGTCGCCGTCAGTCACAGGGTCTTCAGCTGCAGGGGTGGTAGCGGCGGTAGAGCCGGGAGAGGCGACAGAGGCAGCAGCGGCTGTGGCCGCCGTGGCGCCGCCGTAGTGGCAGATCAGATAGCGGCCCCCCTGCACACTGCGCCACCACGTTGGTGCCGTGACACGCTATCAGCAGCAAGCTGCGAGGCCGTACGAGGTAGACGAAGCGCATGAAGACCATCGAGTATAAGATGAACGCCGTCGTCATGCGGCCGCTGATGATGTCCGGCGGCGCCCACATGTCCTTGATGGCAGCCAGCGGGATGCCCCAGTTGGCCACTGGACCCCAGAAGTGCGTGCTGGTCACGTAATCCCGGAACTCCTTGGTCTTCACGATCTCCACCGCCCTCCGCCACAGTGCCGCCACCGCCGCCATGATCGCCGAGCCGTGGGAGCGCCAACGGATGAACAGCCAACCCACAACGAGGTGGAGCGCAGAGCCAGGAACCGTTGATTACCCTGCGTGGGCCCGGAAACTCCGCCTTCGTGCGGCAGCCGTAAAGCGCGCTAGACAGCACGTGCCGCTGTCCTGCGTATCTTTGGGGGCGGAGGCGCGGCCTCGCCCTCGTGCCTTCGCGTTTCTGCCGTAAAGTGCACTAGATGGCACGTGCAGCTGTCGTGCCTGTCTTTGGGAACGTGAGGCGCAGCCTCGCCCTCGTGCCTTCGCGTGACTGCCGTAAAGTGTGCATGCGTGTGCTTCTAAGGGAAGGTGGGATCACAGCCTCGTCCTCCGCTCTCCGTCGTGCTGCGGCCACCTGAAAGCTCCTCGCCCAGGGAGGCGAGGGTCCTGCTGACTGCTTCTCAGCTGCACAGGGGGAAACTCTGTTCTCTCCAGTCTGTGGACAGCGTTGACTAGATGTTGATACAGAATTCTTCAGCCAGGTACAGAATTTTCTTTTGCACAGTTTGCCGGAGTATTACTTGCGAAGTGACATTTCACCTCTAAATATTTCAGCATCTGGCTCTTCACAAGGACATTCTCCTACAAACCACAGTACAATAATCCACGCAGATACTTAACATTTAGTACAGTACTATCATCTAATATGCAGTGCATATTTAAGTGTTATAGTTTTATGGCTTTTTTTTTTTCTTTATTGTTGAAAGGGGGAGATCCAGGATCCACTCAAGATTCACATTTAGGGCTTCCCTGGTGGCACAGTGGTTGAGAGTCCACCTGCCGATGCAGGGGACACGGGTTTGTGCCCCGGTCCGGGAAGATCCCACATGCCGCGGAGCGGCTGGGCCCGTGAGCCGTGGCTGCTGAGCCTGCGCGTCCGGAGCCTGTGCTCCGCAACGGGAGAGGCCACAACAGTGAGAGGCCTGCGTACCGCAAAAAAAAAAGATTCACATTTAGTTATCATTTCTTTTACATTAATCTAGAAGAGTTCCCCAGCGTTTTTTTGTCTTTTGTAACATTGATATATTTGAAAAGTACAAGTCTGTTTTTTTCAGAATGTCCTTAATTTGGATTAGTCTGTTTTCTCTTAAGTTAAATGTTTTTTGGCAAGAATACTACACACGTGTGGTTGTGTCCTTAGTGCATCACAGTGGGAGGCACGTGATATCACTTTGTTCTATCATTGGTGATAGTGAGTTTGATCATTCAGTTAAGGAGTTGTCTGCCAGATTTCTCCATTGTAAAGGACCTTTTCCTCTATGTAATCAACAGATAATCCAAGGGGAGCCTCTTATGAGAGTGTATGGATAAGTCTTTCACCTAATAGTTAATATCCATTGATGAAAATTCTTAATGACAAAACTGATGACTCTTTTCCCAGTGTTTTCTACCTTTTCCAGTAAAAGTAATGTGTTGAAAAGTAATTAAGTATACATTGAAATATTAATACTTTAAGTAGTGATTTATAAACAAGCCCATTATACCTTTAAAAATTAATACATTCATTATCTATGTTCATTTACATCCCAGATGTTTTACAAACATAGCTTTAAAATATACGGTATAGCCATTGCTCAAAAGGAAAGCAGCATCATTTTCATATAGCCCTTTTAAAGCACTGGGCTTCCAAATATCGATGACTGGTATACTGGTGTGAGTCAGTTAAGTATACATTTGAATTAATAAATCAGCAAGCGTGAATTGAGTGACATTTTAGGCCTACCCTGCCAGATGCTCCAGTGTCCTAAAAGAAATGTCCACAAGAAGCTATCAGTACTTGTAGATCGTCTCACATAGCTTGTTACTTGATTTTGATTACCTATTGCTGTGTAACAAATCATCCCAAAACATAGTGGCTTAGAACAACAACAATCCTTTATTTTACTCAGGAGATTTGCAATTTGGGTGGGACTCAATGGAGACAACTTATCTGCGCCATGCATGGCCAGCTGGGGCAGCTCAGCTTGACACTGGAAGATCCACTTTCAAAATGATTCACTAACAAGGCTGGCAAGTTGATACTGGTTGTTGACTGGGAACTCAGCTGGGACTATTAAAGCTGCTTGTGCTTCCTCACAGCATGGTGCCTAAGAACAGGTGTAACAAGAGAATCAAACAGAAGCTATGTGGTAGGCAGAATTCTAAAATGACCCCCAGTGACCCCTGCCCTTGCATAATCTCCTCCAAGTGTGGACAGAAGCTATGAATATGATTAGCTATCACTCCCATGATTATATGACAAAAGGGAATTTGCAGATATAATTAAGGTCCCAAAGTAGCTGACCTTAACATAGGGAGATTCTTTAAGTGGACGTGACCTAATCACATGAGGTGTTTTGTTTTTTTTGTTTTTGGCTTAAGACAACAGAAGTTTATTTTCTCACAGTTCTGGAGACTAAAAGTCCAGAATTCAGCAGGGTCACTCTCCCTTTTGGGGCTGCCCCTTCCATCTTCTGGTGACTACAAGCATTCCTTGGCTTGTGGCCACAGTACTCCAGTCTTGGCCTCCATGGTAACATTGCCGCCTCCTCTTCTGTGTGTCTTCTCTCTGTCACATGAGCCATTTGAGCGTGGGTCTGGAGGTCAGAGACGGAGAAAGTCAGAGATTGAAAGTGTGAGAGGGATTTGACCTGAGGGAGATTCTCTATAGCTGGCTTTGAGCGTGAAGGGGGCCACGTGGCAAGGAATTTCGGCAGCCTCTAGGAGCTGAGGGCAGCCCCAGCTGAGTGCCAGCAAGGAGAGGCAGACCTCATTCCTACAGCCACAAAGAACTGAATTCTTCCAACAGCATGCATGCCTTTTGAGACCCTGAGCAGAGAACCTAGCCATGCTGTGCCCGGAATTCTGACCTACAGACTGTGAGCTAATACGTGGGTGTTCTTTCAAGCCACTAAGTTTGTGATAATCTGTTGTGCAGCAATAGAAAACTAATATAAGCTGTATTTATTGGCTTTTATGATCTAGCCTCGGAAGTCCCATAACATAACTTTCTCCAGACAAAAGCCCACCCAAACTCAACGAGAGCAGACATAGACCCACCTCTGTAAGGCAGGAATGTTCAAAGTCATACTTCTTAAGAAGAGCATGTGGGATGGGAAATATTGTTGGACCACCTTTGGAAACCACAGTCTACTGTATTCTTTAACTTGAAATCACATGACTATAGAACATTGGATCTCATGGATTGTCTGTACAATAGGGATGATAGTGGTCCCTACCTCACAGCAGTATTGTGAGGTTTCAGTGTGTTCGTCCATGTTCAGTGCTTAATATAGGGCCTGGTGTATAAGAAGTGCTCAGTGAATTTTACCTGTTATCATTATTATCGTCCAGTCCAACCGTCTCAGTTTACAAATAAGGCAGGAAGCTTTAAGGAATTGTGTCATTTGCCACGGTGACTCGGTGAATTCATGGTAGACCAGGATTAAGATTTCCTTCTCTCACTGTAATCCTCTGCACAAATCACTTTAACGTCTGATGTGTTTCTGTCTTTCCAACTATGTTGTAAGTTCCCTTAGGCCAGCGAAAGTATCACCGAATGAAATATTCCTTCTCCCCACAAGCCTTTCTAATGTGTTGACTGGATTTGGCCCAAATTGAACAAGACAAGATCTGCCTGTTCAGAGGGGCATTTTAAAGCTAGAGAAACGGAGGTACAGACAACGGTACAGGCAATGTTTAAGTGACTTTCCTGGTAGATTCCTGGCTGGTAGATGCCTGGCTAAATACAGTCTTTGTATAAGGTTTGTGCCTGGTAGATATTTGTTGGTCGTTACAGTTGCAATGAATGGCCCAAATGGAGGGTCAGACACTGTAATGGAACTTGGGGAGACTTGAGAAGGATACAAGGCTAGGAATGGGCAAAGCTGTAGAGAATCCTACCTGGCAAAGATAGTGACAAAACAGTTTTAGGATTAGAGAACATCAGTAATGCTGTCCTGGGATTACCCTTCCCCACAGGGAAATGAGGCTGCTGTATATTTCACTGTATTTGAATAGATGAGACTAAGCAGCTAAAGGTTTATTATTATTATTGATAGTATTTCTTTACCGTTACTATCATTTCTACTCTCTGTGCCAACATAAAGCTCTCAGGGCCTACTGTGTGGCTCCACCTTGAGACACATGAACATGGAGGGCAAGTTCACTGTCATCTTTCAAAGGAAAACGCTGGGAGAAGACTGGCAAATACTAAGATTCCCACCTTTCCCCAGTCTGCTGAAAGCTTGCCATCGCATACTTTCTTCTAACGAAGATTCCAGGTTTACAGGTCTCGTGACATTTTGCTGGACGTTAAGGATCCGGACCCACGTGACGGCTCAGTGAGTTCCAGGGCACTGGACCGTGGGGAGCACACCTTTTGATTTTAATTTATTTTCTTTTTAACTTCTTATTCTGAAATAATTTCACATTCACAGAAAAGCTAAAATAGTTTAAAACAAGAATGACACAGGAAGAAGTGTGAAAAGAACTCATGTATATCCTTCGCCGAGATTTACCAACTGTTAACATTCTGACACATTCGCTGTATGGTTTTCTTTGCCCCTAAGAACTTCAGAACTTCAGTGTCTTTTTCCTAAGCATGCAGACGCTCGTGGACTTTCTCTTACGTTACCGCAATATACCCATCAACAGCAAGGCGTTTACCATTGATACAGTACCGTAGTCTACAATCCTTATTCACATTTTGCCAACTGTCCCAATAAATGTCCTGTGTAACAATTTTCTGTTTCTAGTCCAGGATGCAGACTGGGGTCACGCGTTGCATTTAATTGTGATGTCCCTGTAGTCTCCTCTAATCTACAGCAGTTCCTCCGCCTTTCCTCAGCATTCATGACCTTGGCACTTTAGAAGAGTACAGGCCAGTGGTTTGATAGAATGTCCCTCAGTTTGGGTTCCCTTGATGTTTTCTCACGACCACGTGCAGGGAGTTCATGTTTGGCAGGAGCCCCGCAGGAGTGACATCCTGTGCCCGGAGCGGCACCTTACCAGGCACGTGATGGCCATTAGTGAGACGAAGGTGGCCTTCTGGTGACTAGTGAGAGCAAGGTAATGTTCACTAGGTCTCTCCACTGTAAAGTCAGTATTTTCCCCTTTGTAATTCATAAGTAATTTGTGGGGAGATACTTTGAGACTATGTAAATATCCATTTCCTCATCAAATATTTTAGCATCCATTGATGATTCTTGCCTGAATCAAGAATTACCGTAATGGGAGTTCCCTGGTGGGCCAGTGGTTAGGACTCGGCGCTTTCACTGCCGTGGCCCGGGTTCAGTCCCTGGTTGGGGAACTAAGATCCCACAAGCCTTGCAGTGCGGCCCAAGGGGTGGGGGGAAAGGATTACTGTAATGGTGACAGCATTTAATTAATTTATTTATTTTTGGCTGCGTTGGGTCTTCGTTGCTGCACGCGGGCTTTCTCTAGTTGCGGCGAGCAGGGGCTACTCTTCGTCGTGGTGCGCGGGCTTCTCATTGCGGTGGCTTCTCTTGTTGCGGAGCACGGGCTCTAGGCGCACAGGCTTCAGTAGTTGTGGCTCGCAGGCTCAGTAGTTGTGGCTTGCGGGCTCTAGAGCACAGGCTCAGTAGTTGTGGCGCCCAGGCTTTGCTCCACGGCGTGTAGGATCTTCTCGGACCAGGGCTGGAACCCATGTCCCCTGCATTAGCAGGGGGATTCTTAACCACTGCGCCACCAGGGAAGTCCTAGCAGTTTATTTTTTAAATGATTTTCTGTCTTGTGCTTTAAAACAAAAATCAGAGATTGTATTTCATTAGAGCTTCCCTGGAATGCTGGCCAACATTTATAAAACATAAGACTATTCCTGAATTATGGCTATGAAAACTGAACATTTAGGATTTAGGTATTTTATGAAATTTTTTTTGGCCACATCTTATGCTGATTTCCTTGGAATATTTGCTCTCACATTGTACCAAAGGGAATCAGTAGCACCGTGCCTCGAGAGAAGCTGGAGGAATAAAACAGTAGGCCGGGGCTTCCCTGGTGGCGCAGTGGTTGAGAGTCTGCCTGCCAATGCAGGGGACACGGGTTCGAGCCCTGGTCTGGGAGGATCCCACATGCTGCGGGGCAACTAGGCCCATGAGCCACAATTACTGAGCCTGCGTGTCTGGAGCCTGTGCTCCGCAACAAGAGAGGCCGCGATAGCGAGAGGCCCACGCACCGCAGTGAAGAGTGGCCCCCACTCGGCGCAACTAGAGAGAGCCCTCGCACAGAAATGAAGACCCAACACAGCCATAAATAAATAAATAAAAATTAAAAAAAAAACAGTAGGCGGATATATTGGCTCTGCTATTTTCAGTTACTGCAAAAAGTAATTTTAGCGCCATCTGTGGCCCTGATTCTAATCTTTTGCCTTCTTATGCCGTTCCCCCCACACACACACGTGTGAATACAGTGGCTGAAGCCTGCGTGGTTATGCAGCATCTTCCAGTAGCTAAGAGGACGTCAATTAAGTGTGTTATACCTCGGCTTCTCTAGCTATAAAACGCCCCCTGTGTCCTGGTCTGGTCTGGGTCCCTCCGCGCAATTGAGTGGCAGGAGGGGATCATTGGGTCCGGCCCCCAGTGGACCGTGGCTTCCTCCGCATCTTCTGTTTCATGTCTGCCTTATTCCTGTGTCCTCAGATCAGGTCAGTGGTGAAAGAAGCAGAAGGCTGCAGGCCTTCCTCCCCCTCCCCTGCCAGGGCCTCATTCGCAGCGTCCTGTCACCGGAAATAGGTCAGTGCCTACTCCTCACACATAGTCTTGGCACCAGAAATGAAAAAAACCTTTCGTTAACCTTTTACTGAAAGGATCATCAAGTATTTTAAATCTTAGAAAATTTTGATGTTTTAAAACTTTGTTTTGAAAGTGTTTCACACTTACAAAAAAGTTGCAAGAATGCAGAGAAGTCTCATATACCCTTTCCTGAGATCCACCAAGGTCAGATTCTATCCGGGAAGCAGGGCCGCTGGGTGAGAAGGGATTTGTTGCAGCGAATAGACGGGACGGAGCTGGGGAAGTTATGGGGGAGGTGGAGGGAGGAAGAGTCGACAGCCGGTCAGTGCGAGGAGCCAAAGCGGGGCCTGGGCCCTGAAGGGAGGCTGGCCAGGAGTCTAGTGCTGGGCCTGGGGAGAGGCGCTGGGGTCAGCCCCGCAGTCAGGGGGACGCGCTGGCCACGGAGCAGAGGAGAAGAGAGCAAGCTGGAGTCCACCAGCACCTCTGTGCCTGCCTGCCTGCCTGCCTTCCACTGCGTTTAACCCCGCCGCCTTCTGAGAGTCAGTTTCCTTCTGCTGCAAACCTCTTGCAGTGATGTTTGAGCCAGCTCTTCCCTGGAATCGTGTGGGGAAGGCGATTCCGGGAACCACGGTCCGGCTCAACCGGGTTGACACAGTACCAACCACTGCAGCCAAGTTGAAACTTTGCCATGTTCGTTTTATTGTTCTCTTTATAGATATGCATGTGTGTGTGTGTGTGTGTGTGTATATCTATATCTATATATGTAATATATTTATATATATATAATCCAAACACATTCCTTTTTATCTGAACCATTTGAGAGTAGGTTGCAAACATCATTTTGCTTTACTCCTTAATACTTCACTGTGTATTTCCTAAGAACAAAGATATTCTCTGATGTAACCACAGTATAGTTATCATTGATGAAATGTATACAATATTTTATGTAATTATAGTGCACATTTCAGTTTTGTCAGTGGTCCCCAAAATGTCCTTTATTGCATTTTTTCTCTTCAGTACAGGACGCATGCAGGGCATTTAGTAGTCCCCTTTCATCTGGAACAGTTCCTCAGCCTTTCTCTGTTTTTCATACCATGGACATTTTTGAAGAGCACAGACCAGTTATTTTATAGACTGTTCCTCAGTTGGGGCCTGCCTGATGTTTCCTCACAGAGTCACATCTCAGCCATAATACTGTCAAAGTGATCTGTGTCCTTCTCAGAGTATCACATCCAGAAGCACATGTCTGTCTGCCCCTCACTGGTAATGACCATTTTCATTACCTAGTCAAGGCATTGTCCAGTTTCTCCACTGCAGAGATATGACTGCCCCTTGCAGCTAATAAACGCTCAGTAGGTAATTACTTTAAGACTATGTAAATATCCTGCTCCTTGTCAGACTTTCTGTCCCATAGATTCAGCATCCGTCTTCTCCAAATCAATATTTACTATGATGGATGCAGAGTGGTGATTTTCCAGTTCCACCAGCCCTTCCATATATATCCGTCAGCATTACTATAAGGAAGACCCTCCCTTCTCCCTCCATTTCTTGTTTGTTTGTTTGCGCTGCGCCGCTTGCGGTATCTTAGTTCCCCGACCAGGGACCAAACCCGGGCCCTTGACAGTGAAAGTGCCGAGTCCTAACCACTGGACCACCAGGGAATTCCCCCTTCTCCCCCTTTTTATATACTTACCTATTTATTATTAAGGTGGTCTCATGGATTCCTACTTTATTCAATGGGTTATAATCCTTTACTGTCCCCTTAATTTGATGCCCTAATCAGCCCATGTTTGGACAGTGGGAGCCCCTTGAAGCTGTCTCCTCTGACCTTTCAGCATTAAACTCCACAAAAAGATACACCCTGCAAGGGCTGTCTCCTCCCCGATTTATTCCATGCTGTCCACCCCCATCCCCAAACTTACGGGTAACTAACTGCATTGTCTTCTGGTTCATCCTTCCTGTGTTTCCTTTTGCAAAAGTGAGGAGATACGTGCATATTTACTTATTTCCCTTTTTTACACAAATGGGAACAGACTGTTTAAACTCCTTTTCACTTTACGGTATATCCTGGAAACCACCCCACATCACCTCACACAGGTCTTCCACATTCTTTTTTCTACAGCTATGTAGTACTCCATTGTGTGGGTGTATCATCGTTTATTTAGCCAATAGCCTTGATTTGGAAACTTGGGTAGTTTCTACTATTTGGTGAGTACGAATAATGCTGAATATCCTTGTGTCTGTATTTTCTTGTTGTTACTGGTGTATTTTAAGAGGAAGGCCCTAGAAATGGTACTGCTGGGTCAAAGGGTAAATACAAATCTAGTTTTGCCAGATATTGACAAATTCACCTTCCATTTTGCATTCTCACAGTGTTTAAGAGTGTCTGTTACCGCACAGCCTTGTCAACAGTATATTGTCAAGCTTTAGAATGTTTGCTAACCTCATAGATGAGAAATGGTATCTCACTGTAGTTTTTTTTAATAACAGCTGTATTGAGGTACAATTCATGTACCGTACAATTCACCCATTTGAAACGTACAGTGGTTTTTAGTGTTTTCACAGAGCTGTGCCATCATCACGGTAATCAGTTTTAGAACATGTTCATCGCCCCAAAAGGAAACCCCTTACCCATTAGTAGTCCCTCCTCATTGTCCCCTCCCCAAAGTCCCTGGCAACCTCTCAACTCCTTCCTGACTCTAAGGAGTTGCCTATTCTGGACATTTCGTATATGTGACACTTAGGTCTGGCTTCTTTCATTTAGCATTATGTTTTCAAGGTTCGTCCATGTGGTAGTGTGTGTGTCAGTACCTCATTCTTT
>NW_006778821.1:2826491-2828522 GCF_000442215.2 Lipotes vexillifer | reverse complement strand
CGCTCTTCCACAATGTGGAGAGACCACATTGTGTTCATCCATTCATCAATTGATGGACATTTGGGTTGTTTCCGCTTTTTGGCTATTGTGAATAGTGCTGCTGTGAACATCTGTGTACAAGGTTTCTGTTTTTTTTTTTCTTAATTGAAGTATAGTTGATTTACAATGTTGTGCCCATCTCTGCTGTACATCAAAGTGTCTCAGTTATACACATGTAGACATTCTTTGTATCCTTTTCCATTATGGTTTATCACAGGGTATTGAATATAGTTCCCTGTGCTGTACAGTAGGACCTTGTTGTTTATCCATCCTGTATATGCTAGTTTACATCTGCTAACCCCAAACTCCCAGTCCTCCCCTCCCCTCCCCTCCCCTTGACAACCACAAGTCTGTTCTCTAGGTCTGTGAGTCTGTTTCTGTTCATTTGTGCCATATTTTAGATTCCACATATAAGTGATATCATATGTTATTTGTCTTTCTCTTTTTAACTTCACTTAATATGATAATCTCTAGTTGCATCCATGTTGCTGCAAATGGCATTATTTCATTCCTTTTTGAGTAGTATTCCATTGTATATATGTATACCACATCTTCTTTATCCATTCATGTCATTGGACATTTAGGTTGTTTCCGTGTCTTGACTATTGTGAATAGGGCTGCTGTGAACATAAGGGTGCATGTATCTTTTTGAATTATAGTTTTGTCCAGGTATATGCCCAGGAGTGGGATTGCTGGATCATATGGTGATTCTGTGTTTACTCTTCTGGGGAACCTCCATACTGTTCTCCATAGTGGCTGCACCAACTTACATTCCCACCAACAGTGTAGAAGGGGGTTCCCTTTTCTTCACAGCCTCTCCAGCATTTTTATTTGTAGACTTTTTGATGATGGCCATTCTGACTGGTGTGAGGTAGTGCCTCATTGTAGTTTTGATTTGCATTTCTCTAATGATTAGTGATGTCGAGCATCTGGCCATCTGTATGTCTTCTTTGGAGAAATGTCTATTAAGCTCTTCTGCCCATTTTTTGATTGGGTTGTTTTATGTGGTTGTATGTTTTCACTTCTCTTGGGTAGATCCCTAGGAGTGGAATGACTGGGTCATATGGTAAGTCCATGTTTAGTCTTTTGAAAAACTGTCAGACTGTTTCTCCAAAGTGGCTTCAACGTCTTACATTCCCACCAGCAGTGTATGAGGGTTCCAATGTCTCCGCAGCCTCAGTAACGCTTGTTGTTCTGTTTTTGATCGCAGCCATCCTAGTTGATGTTCTCAGTGTAGTTTTAATTTGCACTCTTACTATGAGTGAATTTGAGTATCTTTTCACATGTTTAAGGGCCATTTTACTATCCTTCTAGGTGAATTGTCATTTCATGTCTTTGGCTTGTTTCTATATGGGAATTTTGGACTTTTCTCCCCTCTCATTTTGAAAGTTCTCTCTATATTAGAAATATTAGTACTTTATCTGTGAGGTATGTTGCAAATATTTTCTTCTTTTGTGGTGTTTTTAGCAGCATTACTCATAACAGCCTCACACTGTGAACGGACATTTAAAATGTGATCTATCCATTACTGGGATACTGTTCAGCAATAAAAAGGAAGGAACTATGGATACATGCTATGACATAAATGAACTTCAGAAACCTGATGCCCAGTGAAAGAAGCCAGACACAGGAGACCACATGCTGTATGATGTCGTTTATATAAAATATCCAGAAGAGGCAGATATATAGAGACAGAAAGTAGATTAGTGGTTGCCTGGCTCAGGGGATCAGAGTGCAAAATGGGATCAACAGTGAATGTGCATGAGGGATCTTGGGTGATGAGAAGGTTCTAAACTGATTTGTGGCAGTGCCGCACAGCTTGGTAAATTTACTAAAATATCATTGAATTGTACACTTGAAATAGGTATGTTATATGATATCTAAAATATACCTCAATAAAATTAGGAAAAAATTATATTTTTAGATAGTAAAATTTATCAACCTTTTCTTTCATTGCATCTGGGTTTTGAGTCAAGTTGGGAAAGCTGTTCC
>NW_006778821.1:2810868-2826481 GCF_000442215.2 Lipotes vexillifer | reverse complement strand
ACACTTGGGCCATTGAAGTAATTCACCCTGTTTGCTTCCAATACTTGTATGGTTTCTTTCTCTCTCTTTAAAATCTAGATCTCTCACCCATTTGGAGTTTGTTCTTGCGTGTGCTGGGAGATAAGGGATCTGGTTTTATCTTTTCCCAAATGGGTATCCTGTCGCCCCAACATTTATTCAAAAGTTCACCTTTGCCCAGTGATTTGAGATGCCACTTCTACCGTATACTAAATTTCCGTATGTACCTCAGTCTATTTCTAGACTTTCTGTTCTATTCCATTGGTTTGTCTGTCAGTGCATCAATACCATACTGTTTTGTTTTTCTTTTTGGTGGAAGATTTTATTTTATTTATTTATTTTTTGCGGTACGTGGGCTTCTCACTGCTGTGGCCTCTCCCGTTGCGGAGCACAGGCTCCGGACGCGCAGGCTCAGCGGCCATGGCTCACGGGCCCAGCCGCTCCGCGGCATGTGGGATCTTCCCGGACCGGGGCATGAACCCGTGTCCCCTGCATCGGCAGGCGGACTCTCAACCACTGCGCCACCAGGGAAGCCCTATTTTTTATTCTTTTTAATAGATCTTTATTGGAGTATAATTGCTTCACAATACTGTGTTAGTTTCTGTTGCACAGCAAAGCGAATCAGCCATATGCATACACATGTCCCCATATCCCCTCCCTCTTGAGCCTCCCTCGCATCCTCCCTATCCCACCCCCGTAGGTCATCGGCAAAGCACCGAGCCGATCTCCCTGTGCTATGCTGCTGCTTCTCACTTTGCCCCAGCTTCGCCCTCCCATCCCATGTCCTCAAGTCCATTTTCTGTGTCTACCTCTTTATTCCTGCCCTGCAACTAGGTTCATCAGTACCTTTTGGTTCATCAGTACCTTTTTTTTTTAGATTCCATATATATGCGTTAGCATAGACCGTACTGTTTTAATCATAGAGGCTTTATGTTTTAATATCTGGTAGAGCTAGTTCACCCTTGTAACTTTTCCTTTTCACTGTTCTCTTAGGTCTTCATGTATAAACTTTAGGATCAACCTGTCTAGCTCCATAAAAACATTTTTATTTTCATTAGGATCAGGTTAAATTTGTTAATTAGGAAGAACTGACATTTTTATGATGTTGTTGTGGGTTGAATTTTGTCCACCACAAAGATATGTTGAAGTTCTAACCCCTGGTACCACACAAGGTGACCTCATTTGGAAATAGGGTCGTTGCAGATGTAATTAGTTAAGGTGAGGTCATACTGGAGTGGGCCCAGTACTAAGGGTGGGCCCTTAGTCCCATATGACTGTTCTTATAAAAAGGAATTCTGCCTCAAGTCTAGCATAGAAATACAGGCTTGGGTTTCCAGCCTGCTGGCCTGTGCCCACAATCACACGAACCAGCTCCTTAAAATAAATGTGCATGTATATATGTGTGTGTATATGTATTTTTCATATATTCTCTGGAGCACACCGACTGATACACATGTTGTTTTTCTATTCAAAAAGATGTCTTTTCGGGGCTTCCCTGGTGGCGCAGTGGTTGAGAGTCCGCCTGCCGATGCGGGGGACACGGGTTCGTGCCCGGGTCCGGGAAGATCCCACATGCTGCGGAGCGGCTGGGCCCGTGAGCCGTGGCCGCTGAGCCTGCGCGTCCGGAGCCTGTGTTCCGCAACGGGAGAGGCCACAAGAGTGAGAGGCCCGCGTACCGCAAAAAAAAAAAAAAAAAAAAAGAAAGATGTCTTCTCATTTGTCTATTTTTGTGTCTTTTAAGAGTGGTTCAAAATTGAAACTTGGTTTCTATAGCTATGGTTTGAGATACAACATTCTGGGCTTGTATGTTCTTTCCTTGGGTTTCTTGACAATGCTGTTCCACCCTCGCAGTACTTTGCATATTACACATGAGAAGTCTGATGTTAGGCAAATTTTCTTATTCATATAAGTAATTTGACCTTGTGCCTGGAAGCCCTGAAGATCTTTTGTCTTAAAAGTCTAAAATTTTAATAAGATATGTCTCAGAGTTGATAGATTGTCAATTTTCTGATGTACATGGTGGGCCTTTCCAATATGTAGATTTAAATTTTCTCTTTATTTCTTGGATTAGAGTTTTAAAAAAAGGTAATGTCACCAAGGATTAGACATATTGAGATCATGTGCCTCCTGACATCATGAGCAAATATCAAACTAACAATTTTAGAGAGAGACATTCTATAAAATCACTGGCCATTACTTTTTCAAAAGTGAACCAGTGGTCCAGTGGTTAGGACTCGGCACTTTCACTTGCTGGGGCCCCGGGTTGAATCCCTGGTAGGGGAACTGAGACTAAGGAGACAGGACAACTAAATGCGAAACGCACTCCTGAACTGCATCTGGGTTCAGTAAAAGGTCACTAGAGTAGGACAACTGACATAATTTACTAACCAAAGTTTGTTCCTATTATTTGCAACCAAGAAACTAGCCAGTACGTATCAGTGGTACAATGATGGGCCCAAGCAGAGTTCCCTGAATTTGGTACTATTATTATAGTTTATATTAAGCATTCACAAACCTTTGAGCATGTTATCCCACTGAAGGCTGACTTTCACAAACCTGGAGTATTACCATCCCCATTATATAGATGGAAAACTTTGATTCAGAGAGGATTAAGGGATTTGCCCAAGATTGTTCAGCGAATAAGTGGTGAATCGGATAACTGAACTCATCTTTATTTCAGCTACAGTGCTTCTTAACTAATGCCTTTTTCTGACAACTCCTTATTTTCCCAGGAAACTACTGCATAGTCACTCTGTCATGAAAAGGCTGGAAAGAAACCTACCTGAAGCCAAGGTTGGAAGGCCTGATGCCACTGCACGTTTTGGAAATTGTTGGTTGATCACCCATTAAAAAGTAAGTCTATGGCTTCCATATTATTTGGTACTAGTGAAAATGGATTCAGGATAGCATTCCTTCACAAAAGACAGCCAAAGAAAGTAAAAAATCAATTTTCTATTATTCTTAACAGAATTAGGCCATAAGCAGCATCTACCACATGTAGAATCTCAGATGTTTTATAAACCTGGAATATTCCACTGATTAGATACAAAGTGACTGGGTTTGCTCTTTCAGTGCCAGTGGAATAGTCTGCCATGAGCCTGACTTTCCTGCCTCTCACACGAATCTTGACATCATGATTTATGTTCCTGAACAAATGAGACTTAAGAGCAAATCATCAGCAACAGGTATAATGATCTTGGCATCAGAACATTTATTTTAATTAATTGCTTTCTGCCTACCATAGGTGGAAGGGTGCTGATGCCATTTACCCTGTAAGGATTACTGCTGTCATGTTAATTTTTTTTTCTTCTCCTAGAACTTAACTTAGTCTCATCAGTTTTAAATTACAAAGGCACTGCTTTGCTTCATATTTCATCATAACAGTCTAACTTCTGTGGCAATATTTATATAATAAACTTGTGAAAGCAAAACGAATTTTAACTGCTCTGCAGCGTTGTAGATCCCTGTTGCCCAGACACAGGCCCTGTTGGGTTCCGTGGGGGTCAGAGTGTTTGGTGAAAATGCCCTCACCCTCATAAACTTGGCAGGGGGTAGTGGTGGAGGAGAACACTTGAGTGATTTTCGGGCCATTAGTTTTTCTTTGCTGTGGAGTTAGCAGCGTCACTATTTATAGTTCAGTGAGAGGCAAAAAGAAAACAAAACTTTCCTCCACTCTATGGAAGTTTTAACACTGTAACTGTCAACGGCATCCTGCAGTAGTGGTTGCTAGAAAACGCAGCTAAATAGACTCTGTCTTCTCAGGTTATTTAGAAATGATTTGATGTTCTTTCTTTGCAAAGAAGAGGCAGACACAGCCAATACTAAACCCAAGTAGGGTTCCCAGGGGCAGGGCAGCACAACTCTCATACTAAAGTAACTTTAGCTTCATACTCTATAATCAATTAGTTGTATATTCACCTTACTGAAGGAAATTTAAGCCTTCCCTACCTGAAGTCTAAGTGTGAATTTATAAATTCAGTAACAAGCATAGTAATTGAAATGTCTTCCTCATATTGGTAATGAATCTCAGGAGGCAGTGAGAATACACAGTTTTGTGTAACAAAACAGCCAATTTTGATTAGATTCAAACCCTTTTCAGTTAGGTTTTTACAATACAAAAGAGAGTTAATATTGAAATGACACAAATTTGGGATCATTATTAACTTTATTTTGCCACTCTTTATAGACATTGGTCCACTTCCGCATGAAAAGTAGGGAGCATCTACTTCCACTTAGCATTCTACAGAACAACCAGAGTAACTTACTTACTTACAAAAGGGGGAAAAAACTACTGAAATCATGCCCCATTGGGTATGTGTATAATTACAAGCATCTGTAACTCCACAAAGCTAGTTCCTTCAATGCAGTATCTTTAATATCCACACCTGACCATTCGGATCACCAAACTTTCAGAAGAGGTTAAAAAACAGCTATAGTCTGTCAATCAGATGGAAGTCCAAATCTAAGTGACTATATGAGCACATACATAGTTTTAGAGCTGCTTGAAGTTAAAAAACCTTTACTCGTTTCAGAGATATTTACATTAAGACGTTCATAGTATAATTAACAGTCCAGTTATCACTTTCACCTGTCCTATGTAAAGGAAGTAAGTTAAGCATTTCAAATCCAGTGCATTTTCCCAACATAAATTAACACAAACTGTCCTATGTTTGTTTATTTCAGTGCATGTTTCCAAATATTAAATGGAATGAAATTAATTATATTAAATGGTTATATCAATCATAGTATTTGAGCACATTATGGAACCTATGTCACACAGATCAACTCACATCAATACAATTCACTCTAAAAGAGCATCATCACAGGCACACAAAATAGAGAACACAAATCTGCTTTTTTATAATTTCATACTGTCCACTTTACACTGAAAGATTTATTATAACGAAAACAGCCAATTTCCAAACCCCTTTTCTAAGTTGGCATAAGGGAAGTTCAATCCATTCGAATCTTCTGGTTTGTCATCCTGTAAATGATGCTATCATATCCAGGATCCATGTTCCAAATATTGTAAGAGGTGATAATCACAGCCAAGGCCAAGGCGATCATTATCCAAAGTATCATGTTGAAAACCACTGGATATTCAAAATTATACTTATATGCGAGGTTATAGGTACTTGATGGGTCCTTCTACAATAAAGAAAAGAAAATCAAGAGGGAAGAAATGTTAAGTTAGGAAATTATCCCAATTTGCTAGCTAGCTATGATTCATTTATCTAACAAACTATATTAATAAGTGGCATAAGAGCTCCTTTTTTATTAGGAGGAACGGAGAAGGGGGAGCCTTCACAGGTAAGCACACTGTTGGTGTATAGTGCTCCAACTGCTTGCAACGCCGATAAACTTGACAGTGTAAGTATACTGTGATCCAGCCAGTTCATGCCCTGGGGAACACTTCTAGATGTGTACCAAGACATGTGCAAGGATATCCATCAACGGGATGGATAATTGTGGCACATCCAGTGGAATATAGGGTAGTTCAGTTCATTTTACGGCTGTATTTATCAACTTGCATGGCTCTTAAAAACAATACTGAGCCTTTGCTCAGAGTAAAATATATATAGTATGATAATGGTTACCATGGTTAACATAATATCCAGGAGAAGCAATTACCTCTAGATGGGGAGGGTAAAGAAATAAGACAAGAGGGAGCTTCAGAAGAACAAGTATTCTCTTCAGCTTTATAACGTTAATTTTTAAAATTCTTTAACTAGTATTACATGTTACATACTTTGTATGCTGTGTGTGGAAGGTGTGTCCTGCCTGCCAGGGAGGTTTCTACATTTGCTGCTGCTGGAGGCCACCGGTCTTACCAGCCTGGGGCCGAGGTTTGTTTCTTGGCCTGGGGCTTCCTAGAACTTGAGGATAGTATAAATTTGAGCCTCAAACCCACATAAAGGTGGCCCTGTGGTTAAGGATCCCCTAGGAGACATTCCACCCCCAGCACATTACCCCCACTGCACAGCCCCCAAGCTGCCTTCCTGTCTCCTTCTGCTGGCAGGCAGGCTGTTTTCTAGTCTGCCCTCTCACTGCAGGCGCGGCCCTTTCAGGGTCCCAGCTTCACGGGGAGGCGTCAGTTCCAACTCCCCACAGAGAGCCAGTTGCTCGGTAACCCAACTGGAAATGTTCCCAGGACAGCCTAACACACAGTTCTCCAGTTCCCTTTCTTTAGTTGCTCCTGAAGAGTTCCCTTACTTTTTTGAGAGTTAAACTGTGCATTCAAGAGGGTGTTTATTAATATCCACTATTTCTAGCTCTGTAGTTTGTCTAGCCTGCCATGCTGTCTTAAACAGAGATCCTTCCACTCCTGTTTAGGATGAAACAAATCGCAAACCAGTCACATCTACATTATCTTGAACACATTACTTTTGAGCATCTCACTCTAAGTCCCACACAGCGATTGGTAAAACAGAGGAGAGTGTCCATAAACGACTGGGAATCCGCCTGCTCTGAGATGAAGCCAGCTGTAAGTAAAGTAGTAATGTTCTTGGCCGTGCGCGCACACGCGCTTGTTTTACTAGGGCTGGCACCCTTGCCTATGATCCTCTAAAAAATCAAAGCAAGATCCAGGTCAAAACAATTGTATTAATAAATAGAGAGTGTACGTAGCCGGAAAATGGGAGACTGTACCACAAAGACAATGTACCTCTGAGAAAAGCAGACTCCACAAGTTGAGAGCGCCGCACCACTCCCTCACGTTAACTTCTGAGGTCTCCATATTTGAATTATCTTATGGGCTCTGACACATTTGCTATCATCCCTAACAAAGTCTTGCATTATCTTACAGCCCCAAAGAACTGAGCATCACTGGCAAAAAATTGTTTGTTTTTCAGATTTACTGACTGCTCATTCATACTGCCCACAAGTGATACAGGATTTAGTGGGGTTTTTAGAGTTAACCTAAAAACGTACTCACCGCTTGTTTTGCCTCAAGGATAGTCCTAGTCTTCCTCGCAAGGGATGTGTCGAACGATCTGACAGTCACTAACTCTACCACTGCATTCCCACCGTAGAGATTGTACATGTCATCTGCAAACTGAAGAGTTACTGACATGACTATGAATCTCAACACACACACTTACTTAAAATTTTTGTAAAGCTTCTGTGCACTACAAGAACAAATACAATTACCTACTGGCTCATGAAATACACTGTGTCTTAAAATAGGCAAGTCTTAAATATTCAGAAAAGTGTTAAGATTCAACATATAAACTGGGTAGTCACTGAATCTGTTGGTGTGTAAGTCGGGGGCAGGGAAGTAGGAAACATGAAACCTTTGTTGTCTCTGGTTGATCGCAAACATCTACAAAGAAAGATTTAACTATGAAGCCTCACTGAAGAGCTGCAGGTGAATAACGTCAAGGGCAGAAGAAACTAGCATTTCTAGTATCTGCTAAATGTCTGGTACCGTGCTAAGTGTTCTCCTTCGGTTATTTCATAGGGATTAACGGGGACAGAGTTTCAGGGAAGCTGAAAGTTCTGGCGATGGATGGTGGTACAGTTGCCCAACAACGTGAATGTACTTAGTGCCACAGAGCTGTATACTTAGAAATGGTTAAATGGTAAATTTATGTTAGATATATTTTACCATGCCAAGCCAAAAAGAAAAGAAAAAAAAGTACTGTGCTAGAGTTATTGATCATTTCCTGTGCTGCCTATGCCAGCATTAGAGAGAGGGAGACATCCCTGGGATTTCCCTGGTGGTCCAGTGGTAGGACTTGGCACTTTCACTGCCGGGGCCCGGGTTCGATCCCTGGTCGAGGAACTAAGATCCTGCAAGCCGCTCGGCAAGGCCAAAAAAAAAGAAGAAAGACAGACACCCCAACATACCTCGCTGAAATTAGAGGGCCCTCAAAGAAGGTGAGTAAAAGACTTCAATCACTAAGCAGATTTTTCCCACTAGGAGGCTAAAAGTAACTGCGCACACCCCATTGATGGTTTGTTTACCTTTTGTAGAGCATCAACAAGGATCTTAGAAGCATCTCTAAATTGTTCAGAGTCTTCCCCGTAACGTTTCCCAATTTCGTCCAAACCTGCCAGCTCCAGTGAGTATAAATCAGGAGAATGATCCTTGGCTAGATGCTTATGTCGAGACAACTTAGGAGAACAAACAAAAGGAAATAGGTGAAGTATTGTCAAACACAGCCAGTTGGAGTTTTACACCTAACTAAACTAGGCAGAAGCACCCCAGGGTACCACAATAGTCTAGAACTGGTTTAAATGGGAGTTTCTGATAAATCCAACACAAATCTCATTTTTAGGATTAAAAACCTCAGATACGGGCCAGGGTATGAGAGAGCAGATGGTTGGACCAGATTGATCCCAGAAGAGACGAGCCATCAGTGCTCACAGAGCAGTCACCTCCCACACCACCAGCACTACACTTCCACACTCCCCAAACCAACCCCACTGAGAGTTTGGGCAACAACTTCAGAAGATAGCACACGGGTAAGATTTTCTATTTCATCATAGGAGGGTTTTTTTTAAAAAAGTCATTCACCCAAAAAAAAAGAAAAAAGAAAAAAATTCACTATAGGCATATATATTCCCTTCCTGACTTGGTCGACTGCATTATTAGTACAAACTGTTTAAGTCTTGATGTCTGACAAGAAATCAACAGGTCAGAAGCCTGTGTTCTTTGGAAGATATATTAATATTACTATCCCTCCTAAAGGTAGAAGTGCAAAGTAATTTGTTAACGTGAGATGAGTTCAAACTTCCCAACACCACCGCTGATTTCTCAACTTTCATGGAATCATAAATCTAGGGCACATAAACTTTTTGAGTGGTTTCACTATGTTTCCCTATATCATTCAAGGACTCTCTAGAAATGTCTCCTGGAACCAGAATAAATGGAACTGAAAAATTAGAGAAGCCTACTTACCAGACTTGAGATATCATGTAGCACTTGCAGTTCAGAAAGAAAAAGCAGATCAACCTGCAGAGAGCAGAAAGAAACGAGCATTATTTTATTTTATTTTATTTATTTTTTTGCAGTACGCGGGCCTCTGTGGCCTCTCCCGTTGCAGAGCACAGGCTCCGGACGCGCAGGCTCAGCCGCTCCGCGGCATGTGGGATCTTCCCGGACCGGGGCACGAACCCGTGTCCCCTGCATCGGCAGGCGGACTCTCAACCACTGCGCCACCAGGGAAGCCCAACAGCTTTATTTTTGATAAAGCTGTGATAAAGCATCTAAACTCTAAACTGGTTTTCCCTCAGGGCATCAGAATATTCTGGCGCACTGCAACGAGGTCCTGCCAGTAGCCTACTTTGCTCACATCCCTTGAAGAATAAAAGATGGTGGTCCTGGTCATCCAGAGTGGGTGAAGAAGGGAGGCTACCACAAAGGTGGCATGCCATGTGGTTAAGAGGGTGCATGAACAGGTGGTGAAGCTGGCATGCAGGAGTCAAAAGTAAGGGTGGTGCCCTCCACTGTACAGTCAAGAATGAATTAGAAAAACGAGGCAACACATCAAAAAGTGGCAGTGAATAATGGCTCCCACATTACCAGGTCCACACAGCTCTACCAGCTAGTTACTGTGATTTCTGGCCTGTCAGGATTATTGGTGGCAACCCTTGCGCTAGAGTGTAGTGCTATTTATTACTACAGATCAGCTCACAAAGAGAGTCAATTCATTCATGAGATTTATTTTTTAAAAATTACACTAAAGGAAAAAAATCTACTCCAAGCAATAAACTTGCAAAACTTTTCATTTTCTAAAATTTCAAGTTTGCTCTAAAGTCAGGAGCATAAGAAGAAATGGGAAATTACTAATGATGTTCATTTATTCATTCAATAACTGTACTACTTACTTCATTGTTCCTACTCAGAGAATTGAGGGGAAGTGAACTGAGAACGGAGTTTTCTTGAAACAGTCGATTGCGGAGCTGTCTTAGTGTTACTGAGAGATCTTCAAAAACCGAGTTTGCCTTCCCCACCATGTACACTCTCTGCGAGAATCCAAAATTTTGTTACATTCTACAGATTATTTCCAATATACAGAGGTCTGTTAAATTTTCATTAAATAAAGCAAGCTTATTTTTTAAAGCATTTAAAATAGAAACCGTATCACACTTACTTCCTCACTGGGAGCCAACTGTAAAACTACAGGAGTTTCTTCAGAAAATAAGGAGTGAATGGAATTTGCAACGCTGTCAAGACTAAAAGGAACTGCCTGAAATTTAATAGTGAGATCTCAATTATTATCTGAACCAAAATGGGAAGAAAAATCATTTACATAGTATTAAAAAAAAGGAGGCTTAAAAAAAAAAAAAAAGTACCAGCATTTTCTATGGAAATTCAAAAGACCTAAAATCATGTCCAAACGCAAAGAGCCCTTTTGAGGGCACAAGAAGATTAAACAGCCCCCTAGTGGGCCAATGAGTTTGTGTCTCCAAATGTGCCTACGTGAGAAAAAACGTGCAAAGTAAAGGACAAAACACTACCTTCCACAAACGACCATTTTCTGGTGGTCATTCAGGTGTTTTAAGCAGCAATACATCTGGTTTCAATATTGATAAAATGTGCCATATTCTACAATAATGTATTAACTTGCATTTAAGAGAAGGTCAAAGGAATTTGAAGACTTGAATATAATTGAAAGAGAGACCATTTTTCATTTCAGAATTTCATAAATGTTTAATAAGATGTAGGGTTTGGTCTTCAGACAGACTGAAGACTCAGGCAAGGCATAAATAAAGTATGTCACAAGAATTCTGAATGTGAAATTTACCTTGGGAACACCTGATATTAACAAACCGAAATAACTAACTGTGATAAAATGTACTTCTTTCCGTGAATTTATTATTAAAGGGAAACATACATATAATATGGTGCACAAATCTTGGAGTAAAAGCTCAAGGAATATTTACAAATGGATATGCTCATATAACCCAACCAGAGCAAAACAAAACATCAGCACCCTACAAGCCTCTCTACCCACTCCCTCCACCCCCAAGGGTAACCAAAATTCTGACTTCTATTCCCATAGACCTGTTTTTGCCCCACCTTATTTTTTAAAATAAATTATGGTAATTTTCCCCTCAAAAACTTACTTTATTCTTAATATTATTACAAGCAGTACAGTAGTAATGTTTTTGTTTTAATGGAGATTTCGTACAGTGATTTTTTCCCCCCCAGTAATTCCCTTTACTATTAAAAGGTTCATGTGTATAAGTAGCTCGTTAATGTGGCCCAGGCAGAAATAAATGTGATTAAATAAACGTGAAGTGTAATCTATTTTTTACTCTTACACAAGATGCATATTAACTCTTCCCCAAATTCTCTTAAAGTAAGTTAATGAGTAACTGAAGAAGGGGAAGAGTTCCAGCTGGCAAAAGCATCCTGTTGCAAGCTCCCTGAGTCGGCCACAAGCGCTCCTCCTCTTGCAAGCACACACTCCACTTCCTTGGGCTTTGGAAGGAATACGAGAACATGGAACAAACTCTCCAGCCTCATTTCACCTCAGTGGCACACACAGCAGGAAAGTTGAAGATTAAAGGTAACGTGTCCCTAGCAATCAAATTGGAGAAGCTACTGAGTCAGGTGAGCTCCAAACTGTGAAGGAAAAGAAAAAATTATATAGACTGCTGTACTATAAAAGGAAAAGAGGTCATGCTTAAAATGCCATGACTGTTTTCTTCTACTACATTATAAGGATACACATGTTTGTCCTGGGAAAAATGGAAATTCTGTATCTACAGGACTTGAGAATCGAATGATAACAGCTAGCTAATCAAATAGAAGCTTTAAGTGGAATTCTAAGGCTTTTTTTTGGGGGGGGGGGTTTCCCTCAGAGCCTTGTATCTTTCCTCCTACTGCCAGTAAAAGGATTAGAAGCAGTCAGTCAGGGTCAAGCAATAACATGACCTCTTTTCACAGCTTCTACTCCTGTAAAATGAGGCTAGTCTGTTTTAAAATGTTTCATTTTAATATACCTTATTTTTTGGCTGTGCTGTGTGGCATATGGGATCATAGTTCCCTGACCAGGGACGGAACCTGTGCCCCCTGCAGTGGAAGCGCGGCGTCTTAACCACTGGACCAGGGACGTCCCATACATACATACGTTTTGTTTTGTTTTGTTTTGTTTCCCTTTTTTGCGGTACGCAGGCTCCGGACGCGCAGGCTCAGCGGCCATGGCTCACGGGCCCAGCCGCTCCGCGGCATGTGGGATTCTCCCGGACCGGGTCACGAACCCGCATCGTGACCCTGCATCGGCAGGCCGATTCTCAACCACTGCGCCGCCAGGGAAGCCCCCATATATACGGTAAAAGAGATCTTCTACAGTGATTTTCACAGAAATCACACAACAAGCTACTTAATAATCTTCGCAAAGACTAAAAGTATCTTTTTCATGTCTTTCATTTTTAATTGTTCCCTTCCTTCCATTTACTCTGAAATTCTTCTGGTTTCTTTAGCTCGTTAATTTCCAATCTTTTAAATTATCTAACATGTGCATGTAGGGTTCTAAATTTTCCCTCTTCTTACCACTTTAGCTGTACCGCACAATTTTTTTAAATATATGGCACATTTGTGATATTCAGTTCCAAATAATTTCAACACTTCCACCATAATTTTCTCCTCAACCAAGGAATTATTTAGGACTGTGTCTATTCCAGCTATCTTTTCTTGTTGGCTTTTTAAAAATTAATTTTTAAGAGTTATATATACATGCAGTTTAAAGAGACAATTATCTAAGACTTTCTATGGAAGACAAGTTTGCGCATCCATTTGCTATTTCTATGAGGTACTTTCTTTCCTCCCCCACCTTTTTTCTTCCTCACTTCGAGTTACTTTTTCCAGTTTTATTGAGAGACCGTTAACATACATCACTGTGTAAGTTTTAAGGTGTACAACATGATGGTTTGACTTACATATACTGTGAAATGATTACTGCAATAAGTTTAGTGAACATCCATCTCATATAGATACAAAAAAAAGAGAAAGCAAAAAAGAGAATTTTTTTCCTTGTGATAACTTAGAATTTACCCTCTTGACAACTTTCACATGTTATCACACAGCAGTGTTAACTACAGTCATCATGCTGACTGAACATTACGTCCTTAGTACCTATTTATAGCACTCACCTTCAAATCCTTTGTTTCCTTTTCTTTTCACCACCACCTCTAAATAATGTTTATACTATTCCATCTTGATTTTTTAATTTTAGGCATTATGTATTTATCACCCATTATAGAAAATGAGGATCTAGCTCTCCCACATTACCAACCACAGCCCTATCCCCTAGCACTCTCTCTCTCCACCCTCCCAATAGTTATAATTTTCATTTCTGTATCATTTTATTATAACTACTTAAACAATATTCTCTCAGCCTAGCTTCATACTATGCGATTCCTGCTTTTCCTTTCTTGCGCTTCTGGTCCCTAATGGCAATGATGAGAAATCTGCTACCATTTTACTCTCATTCCTTTGTCATGACAGCGTCTTTTCTCTCTGGCAAGATTATTAGCGTCCTTGACAGCTCCTCAGTTTCACTATATTTAGGTGTTGATTTGGCTTTAGTCTACCTCAGTGTGCTCTAAACCTGAGGAGTCGTATCTTGTGTTTGTTTCTACCATTTCCAAGCATTTTTTAAGGTATCATTTTGTTATTGTATTCAGATTTAACTGCATTGTGGTCAGAGAGGGTGGTTTATATGATACTATTATCCATTGAGATTTGCCTTGTGGCCTAGTACATGGTCATTTTTTTGTAAGCATGTCATGTGTGCTTGGAGATAATCTATACTAGACCACAGGAAAAGTGTGAAACACCCCACCACCACCAAAATCAGCATCACATAGACCAGTGTTACAGTGCAGTGAAATTAGAAACTGAAAAATCCAAAATCATTTTGAAAGAACCCATGTTATTACAACACTTCTAAATAACTCATGGGTTAAAGAAATCAGTATAAATTACAAAATATTTTTAAGTGAAAATGAAAGCACCACATATCAAAAATATCTTATCTTTTAACTGCCTCTGGTTTCTATCCCTTCCTCAAACTCTTTCACAATTTTAATGTATGTATTTTTAAATCTCTTTTTGAGGCTGGTCTGTTATCTGTAGTAGTTCTAGGGGGATGAATTCTGTTTGTTGCACCTGCTGACTTTCTCATGGCATTTTTTTCCTTCAAGTGTTTGGTAAATTCAACTCCTCTTCAATTCTTTTTTACCGAAGGAGCCCTGGGCTGGGGAGGTGTCTGTGTGGGGTGGATTGTGTGAATCTGGAGCATGTGACTGCACAGCACAAGCCCATAGTTCCGATTTCTCTTAGGGGGGCTCTTTGGGCCCCACAGCTAAGGGTGGCAACACAGCTCCTTCATGGTAGCCCTGGGGCAGCTGGGGTTTTAATAGTCCTCCTTTCAAGAACAAGACAGCATTTTACAGCCCCAGGCTTTCTGTAGGGAACACAATTTCACCTTCAGCTCCTGCTCACCATTGTGGCTTTGAATTCTCTATTCATATCTGCCACCTGTGTGTACCCCTTGCTTGCTTTCGAGTTTAGTGATACATGTAAAGATGTTTGGTGACTTCTATACGCTTACAGTAGAAGGATGGCCTCTCACAACGGCTCAGTCAGCCATATTGCCTGAAAGGCCAGTGAAGGGATAAGTGAGCCAGCAAAATTGCCTCCAGTCTCCTTCTTACACAAAAATGATAAAATTCGGAAGGGAAGGTGACAAAATAATGCCCTAGAAAATGTCAGCAGGTTACACTCTCAACTGGTTTCTCTTTTTTGAGCCTCTGACTATTCTGAGAGTGGGCCAATTTCTCTACCTGTTACCTTAGAAAGTATCCTCATCCATGGCAAACAGCCAAGTCTCAGTAAATTTACAACCATCATATAATTAAAAAAATATATCAGTGCATTAAAAAAAAAACACACAAGTGCTTAGAACACAATCCATAATGACAGCTGACAAAACAAAATTTTAAATGCATCCCTTTAATTCTTTATAATAAATACTCACATTTTCCAAAGGGTACGAAATGACACTGCCTGGGGGTAGAGCAAGCTTGTCCACTCCCTTCACCATCACCATAACGGTAGCCCGAGGACGGTGGAATAGGTTACCCACTGCGAGTCCCGGCCAGGAAAGGTCCTACACATTGAAAAGTGTGAAACTGTGCCTGCCAATTATCAACTCAGGAAACCATTTCCCTAATAACACCTGACTAGCAGAATTAAGGGGTACTGGGATGACACTGGCAATGAAAACTCACAGGGACAGCAAATGTCTTATTTAAAGCAGTAGTTGCAATCTCCTAATCGAGGATGCTGATTTCTACACCTTCTTCATTTTCTTAAACTTCTACAGACTTGAAACAATAAAGTCTAATAATAAGTCATCTCAAACCTTCCGTGGAAAAAAGCAGGCAAGTAAACAAAATGTAGGTACTTTTCAAATTCCAGATTACAAAACATTCTCTTTTCCATATTACCGTGGACATTTTCTTCCCTCACGTCATTCTTTGCCCTTACCTACAGCATCACTTTTCTCTTTCACAGTGACACAGCAAGGCTACCATGACAACATTCTCTTTAGACTAAGTGCTTTATAAATAAAATTCC
>NW_006778821.1:2778262-2810827 GCF_000442215.2 Lipotes vexillifer | reverse complement strand
CCTGCTGAAAGTAACTCACAGTAGTTTATTAATAATTATTTCTAAAGGTTACTTTGACAGCCGTTTGTAGTCAAAATTAAGTTTGTAAAGAACTAGGTACAGATTTCATCCTTAAATGTAAATAACCCATCAGGTTCACGCAAGGAACGCAGGGGCTCCACCCCAAAGGCCCAGCAGAGAGCCAGCTCCCATGCATTGCTTCTGGTTTCAAGGGCACTCAGGACCTAGGGAGAATGTTCCTTTGAGTGATTGATGATATCTAGAGACCACCTCAAAAGCACCGAAGTTTAAAGTGGAAGGAGATAGGAAGATAGAGCAAACTCCATCTCCTTTCTTCCAGCCCTGAGCTTTGCTTTACAAAATGTCTCATACTGACTGGACCTAGGCCCCCTACGCAACAATCATGTAAGCAGCCAGTTATTACAAAAGGTTATGGCTACTGACCACACTGTTTTCCTAAATTCAGGTAAGATGCATATACATTTTATCATTCATAAAAAATTGCAATGGACTGAATGTATGTGTCTCCTCAAAATTCATATTGCAAAATCCTAATCCCTCCAGTATGACGGTATTAGGAGGAGGGGCCTTAGGGAGGTAACTGCATTATGAGGATGGAATCCTCGTGAATGAGCTTAGCGCCCTTATAGAGGGGACCCCAGAGGGCTCTCTCCACCATGTGAGGGTACGACAAGAAGTTGGCAGTGTGCAGCCCAGAGAGGGCCTTCACCAGAACCCTACCAGGCTGGCACCCTGATCGCAGACTTCCAGCCCCTGGAACTGTGAGAAATAAAGCAGCCAGTCTGTGGTACTTTGTAATAGCAGCCTGAACCAAGGCACAAATCTATCATGTGTACTGGAAAAACACAATAAAATTATACATCCTATTAATAGTAGGACAGATGCATTCTCTTATGTAACAAAGAACGTCACTACTATGAATAAACGATTACATGGTTAATGTTTTATAATGATTTGTTTTCATAATCGAGCTTCGAACACTTATCCAAAATCTCCCTGACTACAAGTAAGCTTTTTACTTTTGTAATCTGGACCTATGTTTGCCCGTTGCTTTCCTGGCCTATTAGCAGAAATCAACAAAAATGCTTTCAGAAGCAGCTCCAAATATTTTTTTTAAATACACATACTTCTTTCACAGAGAAGCCCATGGACAATGCAGCCACGTCTGGGATTCGCTCTCCTGGTATGGGCCAATTTCCATCCCGGAAAACAACAGACCCTGGTGATCTTAATATACTGAACTCGTTCGCTAAGACACCTGAAAGGAAAACAGATTAATAAATGATCACCACCATAAATCTTTTGTACCCACATTGAAAATTATTAAATATAATACATACTTTCCCATTCGCCATTGACTTTAGCATACTAAATTTTGATTGGACAAAATGCTAAAACCTAAACATCAACAAATTCTTTTTCAAAGTATCACTGTAAGCATTTAAGTCCATACATTCTGCTGTAACAAAGTTACAACTATGAAACAAGATTCTCCTAATGATCTAGGTGCCTTCCTACAGATGGCCCCTTAACAGGGGCATGTGGCAATTTGGCAAGAATTAGAAATCAGCAGCATTTCTCCACACTTTTAAAGAACCAAAACCAAAACCTTGGCCCAGACCAGAAAGAAAGAAAAAGAAACTTGAAATCTCTAAATTATTTCTACCATCGAGGGCTTCCCTGATGGCTCAGTGGTTAGGAATCCACCTGCCAATGCAGGGGACACGGGCTCGAGCCCTGGTCCAGGAGGATCCCACATGCCGCGGAGCGACTCTGAGCCTGTGCTCTAGAGCCCACGTGCCACAACTGCTGTAGCCTGCGTGCCTAGAGCCCGTGCTCCGCAACAAGAGAAGCCACTGCAACGAGAAGCCCACACACCACACCGAAGAGTAGACCCCACTCACCGCAACTAGAGAAAGCCCTCGCACAGCCACGAAGACCCGACACAGCCATAAAGAAACAAATATTTCTACCATCGATCCTCTCTTGAAAATGCAAATCCATAAAATTCCTAGTATATCGTGCCAAACCTTCAGCAGGTTAGTATATCTTAGGATAGATCATAGCTAGCTTCCCTTATGTCCCACAGGCAAAGCTAGTGAAATGAGTACTGCCAAGTGGGGGGGGTCCGCGTTACCAGTCAGAATGTAAAATGCTTCAGACTCTAGAAACAAAGTCCAGGGCATAGTTATTTCCAATGCACATATCAAGAGGCTGAGAAAAGGTATTCTGTAATAGTAAAGTCAACTAGTCTAGGGGTATATGGGGCCTGGGATTAAGAGGTGAGAATGAGAATAAAGGGACTATGTTACAGGCCCTCCAAGGCTAAGGATGAGGCATCTTGCTTCTTCACCCATCGCGAGTTAACCCAATGATGTCTAGATTACACAAGGACAAGTAACTAATGGAAACTTTTGAGTTCCTATGAAAAGATTAGTTCCAAGTCCAAAACAAATCTTGGTCATGCCTAGTACAGGAAAATTAGAGTTCAGTAAAGCGTCACTGTTACTCTCTTGACCTAAGGAAAGTACCACTTACAGGCTACGGGAATAACGTTGGAAGCAGCAGTAAATGTTTTGGTGTTGCAGTATTGACAGTAAATAAAAGGCCTCAGGATGGTGCTGATACAACATTAAGAGTTGCGAGTTTCATGCAGCACAGCCACTAGGGCGGGGATTTCCAAACTGCTCCACCCGAAGGCAGACAAAAATTAGCAGGATGGAGCGGCAGTTTGTAAATGACAGACATCTTGGTTCGCTGTAGTAGCAGTTAACTGCAAACTCTAAGGAAAATGGGGCAGCAAGGAAGGCATCCTTTCTGAATACCATACACACTTAGAGAACAATATCTGGATCTGGAGATTGCCTTGTTTGAGATGCAGCCCTACTCACTCGACCCCGGCAGAGCTCTACTAAATTACTTTGCCTCAACTTTATAGTTAGAATCCACTTCCACACCTGTACAACAGTCCTTCAGGAGCCTGGAGCTTCAGAAAACCTTCCAAAGACTCCTGTACTGAGAAACTGCTGCTTCACGCAGGCATCTCCGGGATACCTGAAAGAAAGTCACCCATCCTCTTCCTGAATATGACCAGTGAATGGGGATGCCACCTCAACACTACGTTTGCCAGCAATCATCTCCATTGTCCCAACATTCTAATCCTTTAAAAAGTTTAAGAAGTTGGCTTCCCAACTTCTCTCAACTTCCAGTTTTATCACTCCCAACTCAGTCTCACCAGATAACCTCATCTCCAGCTTCAAGAGAAAGCACAGGAATTCCTCCAGCTTCCTGCTTCCTCTCCCCATCGCAAGTTTATCTGCACAAGCCCCTATCCTTATCTCCTCTCCTTCCAGGTGCTGGCAGGGATGTCCCTCCTCCGGTTGAAAATAACCCGTGGTTCAGCCTTCAAGGGACCTTCGTTCATTCACCTACTGAATTATTCATTCAGGGTTTATTAAGTCTGTATTCTGGAACAGAGGATGTATCAGGAGTTAGGTGGCTATATGGTTTGGGGCATACGAAGCTGGCCCTGTACAAAAGAGCTCCACGAGGGCAGGGGTTTCAGTCTGTCTTGTTCACACAATATCCCCAGGGCTGAAAACGGTGCCTGGCACACCGGTGCTCGATAGATACTTGTTGAGTGAATGAATGAAGCCACATGTTGCACTAGCCGTTTCCCCTCTCAACTGGCTCTTTCGCTTCAGCATAAAAATACGCGTAGGGTGCTCCCATTCCAAAATCCAAGCCACAAAACCCTTTCTTTGGTCCTACCAGCCTCCACCTACTTCTGCTTCCCTTCAGACGAAGAATCCTGGAAGAGCTGTCAGCCATCACTGGCTCTGCTACCTTCTGCATCTCCTGTTGGCTACCTAACCCACAGCTTCTGACCCCACCATGCCACTGAAATGACTCACCAAACCCCAAAGACAATTTTCAGCCCTCAATTTATGTAACTTCCCAAAGCAACTGATACTGACAACCCCTTCCTTGAAACTCTCCTGCCTTGGCCTCCATAAGCCCGGGCCCCTGGTTTTCCTTCCAATCCCTCTGGCTGCTTTTCTCCTCAGTTTCTTCCCCTTTCCATCCTTTAAAGCAGTGACGTCCAAACTTTTGAGATTTCAACCCTTTCAGTATAAAGTTTTAAAGTATTCCCAATATACATATATTTACTTATAAAGTATACATTTGTAGTAATAAAATATATATTCATAATATATTACAGAACACACAAAATAGAAATTTTTTAAAAGGATGACACACCTTAGTATTCTTCCCAATTTAATCATGAGAAAATAGCAGACAAGCCCAGATTGAGGGACATTCTACAAAACTATCTGACCATTACTATAAAAAAAAAAAAAAAAAGAGAGGGAGAGAGAGAGAGAAAATAAGAGACAAATGGAATTTCCAGTACATTCTTCTGGCATCCCAGTATCACTGGGCACACTCCACTTTGGAGATCTGCAGCTCCATTTCTGACCCTCACTGCTTTCTATTCTACACTGTTCTACAATGGAGTCTCCCCCTGGCTGAGGCCATCTACTCCTTAAGACTGCAAACACCAAAAACACACTAATGGCTCCCAGATTTTTATATTCAGCCTAGATTTCCCCTGAGCCTTAGGCCTACATACCCCACAGTCAGCTGAGCATTTCCTTCTAAGTCCCATGGGTCCTTCAAACTCAACAGGTTCAGAACTGAATTCACCATTTTTCCATACAGGCCTCCTACATTCTCTGTATCAAAGGATGACACCACCTTCCACCCAGCTGCTCGAATTAGTCATCTTTAAATCCTTCCTCAGCACCACAGCTAATCAACCAATGAATTCTGTCCATCTTTTGTTCTTATCTCACAACCCTTTCCCCTCCATGCCCAGGGTCCTCATCAGGCCCTCCCCACTTCAGGCCCTCCCGAGGCTTTGACAGAACTGGCCGCCTTATGACCCGTCATGCCACTCTCGGATCCAGCCTTCCCAGCACCTTTTCAAACTACAGATCTGAACGTTCACCCTGCAGCTCAACCACCTTCACTCGATGCCCGGAGCCTTTGAAACAAAATCCAAAATGTAACACCCAAAGCACTTCACCACCCTTCCTTTTGGGATCTCCCCAACTTAACCCCTATACGTTTCAGCTCCACCAAACAATTCGCTCTTTTGCTCTCACACCTCTGTGCTTTTACACATACTGTTCTGTCAAAAATGCCTTTTCTTCCCACCCCAACCTTTCACACATTTGCCTGTGAGGCACCCTGCCTAGGGAAATTTCCCCCAGCCTCCCCAGTCTGAGAGAGAGAGGTTAAGAATCCTTCCCCTCTTTGGGAACTCCCCACCATACTATGCTGTCAGTCTATGAATGGGGATGGAATCAACAAGTGAAAAAATAAACAGGTCCTACTTTTGACCTCTGGGGCATCAGTGACCAAACCGAATCCCTCTTCAACATGACATCCCTTCAAATTCCATGTGTTCACCCTTGGCCTTTTCTCTCCAAGCTAAACATCTGAATTTTTTTCAAATACTCCTCATGACCTGGTATTCATAACCCTAGATCCCCTCCCCTGGTCTCTGGTTTGGTGACACCATTTTAAAGGACTTATATATTTTTTTCTCACATAGAGAAGTCAGATCTCTTAAAGATGTTTTCCATTAAATCACATTTAGTCATTGTGGAAAATAGTAATTTAACCTCATCTGACAAGACCATGCAGTGCAGAAGCTGACAGGATCAGATTCTTGATCTGTATGAACTAGACTATTATGGTTAGGAAAACAGGTTCAAACCATATGCAGAAGCAATTATTTTGCCTCAGACCAAAACCTAACAAAAACCTCTAAACCTCACTGAATCAAAATAATATCAATCATAACGTTAAAACATGGAATTTCAGCGAGATGTTCAGTTAAATCACTGCATCAAAGGGAAGATCTTTAAATTTCAAAAACGGAATTTAAAAACTTAAAATAAAAAATTCCCCCAAAGAAACTGAGTAGATAGATCAGAACGACCTTGACAGAGCCAGAGACGAAAGGTACAATACAACCTTAAAATTTGGGGGTCATTAAAGTAAGTGTAACTACCATCAACACACAACACTGGGCACCTCCAGGGATGGAGAAAACCTGCAGATTTCAAAAACATCAAAGGTCTGTACCTTCATGTAGAATTAAACCACCATGCCCAAAGTGGGGCACCTCAGCACCTCACAGAGCAGCGGCACAGGCGTCCTACAGATTTTGAACGTCTAGGTTTTGCATCGACACACTGGGGAACAGGGACCCATTCCTCCAAACTGTTCTCAACTCGGCCTCTTGTTCACCACTGTGCCCCCAGTCCCTGCCCCCATCATTCCCACATTCTCACACCTGTGCCACGACATGTATAATGGGAAAGGCCCCCACTTTGGAACCAGCTGATCTGGGTTCAATTCCAGCTTTGCGGCTTACTACTTGTGTGCTGCTTGGGTAATTTATCTAGGCTTGACCACTCTGTAAAACGAGGGCGATATCCTCTTCTAAGGATTGGTGTAAAATTAACCGAATTACATGATGCACGGTAAGAGGCCAATTATGAGCCGACTTGCATTCCCCTTGTTGAATGCTAGGGAACCTAGGTTCCACGGAGAAAACTACCATTTTTTGACATGTGACCCTAAGAACGTGACTCACATCTTAGTTTCCAAATCCTTAAAATTGGGAACTACTGCAAACTACTGAGAGGAACTTTAAATTCTCCTTGAGAAATAATCATACAAAAACAATTACTCCACCTCCAACTTCCGTATCCTGAAACACTGGGGGGAGTGGGAAGATTTCACCAATTACTGATGACAACCGCTAGAAATGAAGACACCAGAAAAACGCAAAGAAAAGCAGCAGCTGATGGCAGCTGAGAAGTCTGCCTTCGCTTCTTCGCAGAGGGCTGCAGTTCAACAGTTGACTGAGAAATGCATCCCAGTCCTCCGAAGCGCCTCCCGAGCCGGAAGAGGCTGGAGCAAGACAGGCGGACGCGCCTTTCTTGAAGAGGCGAAGGTTGGAGGCCCGCTCAGGTGCCCCCACACAGCCCAGCCCCGCCCGGCCCCAGCAAACCCGCCAGGCCGCGCCGCCACAGCCCGGCCCGGAGAGAAGGCGGAGAAGGAGGCGGCTGGGGCGAGGCCATCGCCAGCTGCCCGCACTGCGGCATCCGCCCCACAGCCGCCCACCCGCGGCCGCCCCCGAGTCCCGCGGCCCGGGGCCTCACCCGCCACCAAGAAGGACAAGAGCACGACGAGCACAGCCATGGTTCCGCGGCGGCCGCAGCACTGCAGGGCAACACGGGGCGGGCCGGCGGGACGCGAGCGACCACCGCCGCACGAGGGGTTGACGAGCTCGGGCTCGCCCCGACTCCCTGAGCCCGCCCCGTCCTCGCCTCCTCTGGGACGGCTGCAGCCTTCTCCACCAATCGCCAGCTACGCCGCGGCCTGCGGAAGAGACGAAGCCCGGGAAACGTCAGCGTCATGGGCGGAGCCTAACGTGATGGATGGAAGGCCCTGCCAATGGCAGGCAGCGATCGAAGAGCCGGGGAGTTCCTCTCCTGGCCCGTGACGACCGGTCACGGGATGGAGGGTAGGGCGGGCGGTCTGGGGCTGGGGGGATGATGAAACCTGTCGAGGGGTCCAGAGAGCCCACAGGGTGGGGCTGCCTCCCGGGTGCGGACCCTTTCGCCAGTCTCGAGCGACGGTCTCCAACCAGGGTGTCTGTCTGTCCCGGTCGCGTGGCCTCGCCCCGCTACGGGTGCAGCTGTGGAAGCTGCAGGGCTGGTTTGGGTTTCGCTATGACAATTACACAGATGCTGAGCACCTGCTGGGAGGAAGCCAGGCGCTTCGGGAAACCCCTGCACTCCAAGTAGGGGTGCTAGATAAACTACAGGACGCCCAGTTACGTTTGAATTTCAGATAAACAACGAATACTTTTTAGCATAAACATGTCGTGAATATTCCATGGGACATACTTAGTACTAAAAAAAAGTTATTCGTTGTTTATCTGAAATTCAAATATAACTGGGCGTCCTGCATTTTGATTTGCTAAATCTGGCAACCCTATCTAAGACTTTCTGATCTACCAGGAGTTAATTACATTAATTACTTCCTTCATCCATTCACTCAGTGTTACGCGAAGGCTAGACATAATAATTTGACCAGGATCCTCCCTTCTCACATCTTATGGGGTTTTATTATTATTATTATTATTATTATTAAAAACTATGATATGAAGCAAGAAATGACAGTGTATCATCTGTGGTCAGAAAACGATGCCCCAGCCAATGACCTTGAAAGATGGATGTGGTTTCAGTACGCAAGGATAGGAGATGGGGAGGTTCTTTCAGGTAGCAAAAACTAAGCTATGACAGGGAGAAAACCCATCAGGTTAAGCATTAAATGTTTAGTTTAACCAAAGAAGCGGGGCACAAAGTGCTAAAAATTTCAATTAGGGACATGTTTATTGAGGATGTTGAATGTTACATAAAAGAACCACGCTTCAGTTGGTAGGAAATGGGGAGCCACTGAAAGGTGTCTGAGCATTGTTCAGTGCACAAATGCAAGGCGAAACTGTTGGGGGGGAAATGCCCTACTGTTTCCTCAGTTTCCAATCTCCATTTTCTTCTTGGGATTAATAGAGGGAGAAAAAAAGGAGAGTGGGTTGAAAGCAGTGACCGCAGCAGTTTCTCAGGTATCCTAGGAAAACACTCAGGTTTGAACTGTCTAGAACCCCTATGCTTACCAAAGCCACTCTCAGTTTAGGGAATGGAAACTGGATTTCCTCACTCAATTTCAGAAAACCCTTGGACTCTCGAATTTGCGTTCTTTCGGAGGAGAATTTGCACAAATGTGATTTTAAAGAAATCTGAAGGGGGAAGGGATATTTTTTCATTAGGAATGTGAAATTATTAGATTACCAAAACTATCTAAAGCAGCTAAGTTCAAAACAACTCTAAAATGACTGGCTTGATAAAAATAGATATCAATATAAGAATTTAATCATTTTTTAAAAATTCATTTTCAAGCACGATGGAATCGTTTCTCTTCACATCAACTAAAATTTCATTCTTTGTGCATCTTGCTATGCATTGTAGTACAGGTTCTAGACAAAGGCCCTGAAAACGTTTGTCTAAATAATCAGCTAAAAGTGGAGCACAACTCCTGCAATTTCATCCAGCCTAAGAAACACGGAAAGGAGTGAATTTTTCTGTTCTTGAAAGAGTTCTAGGACATTCTTATTTCTATTAATTTGAAGTAGACTAAAAATATTATAAATAGACTGGAACATAAAATAAATCCTGCCTCTTCCCCCGCCCCCAAGAAAACCTCAAAATCTCACAATCTTTCATACTCTATGTCTTGAGAAATAACATCCTTTTTTGAGCTTTAAACCTAAGACCCCTTTTCATCTGAGGTCTCAAAGGGGCATTGCTGCTCCTTATAGCCTTGAAATGCAGCAGGATAAACGCTGTAGGAAGCTTTCTCCTTGTTTCACAGACCGAGAGACCGAAACCTGGGGGTGGGCATGTGTACTCAAGGTCACCTTCTGAATCGTCAGCAGTTCTGCTTTATGAACACAGCCCTTCTGATTCAATCTTCAGCGCTCAGTAAACAACCGGTGATGTGCGGTTAACTTTTCCATTGAAGCATTTCGAGGTGGATATGTGTGTGGCAGGATAATATTTCAAGTAATGACCCACGTGTTAGCCTAAAAGAACCTCCTCCCCAGCTCTTGCCACACCTCTCCTCCCAGGCCAAATAGCCAAGACTCCAGCCATCCATTGCCCCGAGGGGAGGACTCTCGGAGAAGAAACCAGAAAACAAAAATGTCAAATTCCTGGTTCTTGAGTTCCCAAAGGAGAGGTCCAGATAGAAGATTTGAAAGAATATGTAATATAGTTTGCTTCCCTAACTCTGCCCCCTCCACCCCTTATTAACTCCAGCAGTAAGTTCTGAGTGATCCCAGAGAGACCACTGTGAGATGGTCTGGTCCCTGCAAATCAGCCATCAGGGAGCCCTGTGGAGGGCTCCTTAATTAAAATTAAGGATTTCTTTTCAAAAGACACAATATACAGAATGGAAAAGTGAGAGAGAAGGAGAGAATAATTTTACAGAGGAGAACCTGACAAACACTACTGCAGCCTGGTGATCAAGGTCAACATCCACAGTGACAAACCATGTTGAGAGTACATACTCTTGATATGATGGGATGAGAATGGCACTCAGTCTCTGTGACCTTCCTCCCCAAATCCATAACCCCAGTCTAATCATGAGAAAAACATCAGACAACTCCCAATTGAGGGACATCCTACAAGATATCTATCTGACCGGTGTGCCTCAAAACTATCAGGGTCATCAAAAACAAGGAAAGTCTGAGAAACTGTCACAAGCCAAGAGGAGCCTAAGTAGACATGACAACTAAATGTAATGTGGGATCTTGGATGGGATCCTGCAACAGAAAAAGGAAATCTGAATAAAGTATGGATTCTAGTCAAGAATAACGTATCAATATTGGTTCATTAGTTGTGACAAATGTGCCATACTAATGTAAGTTGTTAATAATAGGGAAAACTGAGTGTGAGGTATATGGGAACTCTCTGTAGTATCTTCTCAATTTTTCTTTAAAACGTTCTAAAAAATAAAGCCGATTAAAAAAAAAAAACCCATAAGGTAAGTGAAAATACAAGTCACAAAATGGGAAAAGATCAATTATATCCAGAAAGTGGAAATCACTCCTACAAATCAATAAGACACCACCTGATAGAAAAATGGGCAACTGACTTGAATAGATACTTTGCAGAAGAGGAAATAGGAAAGACCAGCAACTATATAAAAAGATGCTCAACTTCACTAGTAGTTAGGGAAACGCAAATTTGAAACCACGAGATACCACGAGACACCACTAGATCGGCAAAAGCTTCGAAGTCTGACCATGCCAAGTGTAGGCAAGGATGCGAATCAACTGAAACTCTCATAACATGCTGGTGGGAGTATAAATTGGTACAACGATTTTTGAAAACATTGCCTCGTCTATTAAAGCTGAAGATATACATACCCTATGACCCAGCAGTTCCATTCCTTGGAAGAAATACTATAGGAATATGCACTTACATGTGCCAGAATGCACGTACAAGAATGTTCATAACAACACTGTTCATAATAGCCCAAAACTGGAAGCAGTTTAAATATCCATTAACAGTAGGCTAGATAATAAATTGTGGTATTGTATGTTTCATACAATGGCATGCTATATCATAATGAAAATGAATAAATATAAATAACAGATTATGTATTATATATCACATTTGTATTATATTGTATTATACTATATAGAAATAAGAAATGAACAGTATGATTCCATTTATATAAAGTTCAAAACCACACAAAAAGAAAGTATGCTGTTTAGAGATGCAGCATAGGTGGTCAAAGTATAAAGAAAAGCCAGGAAATGATTACCATAAAAATGTCATAGAAGTTACCTATGGGGTGGCAGAGAGGGGGATACATCTAAAAGGGACATGCAGAAAGATTTGGGGATGCTTGTCATTTCTTAATGACTTAGGTGGCTGTTGTTACACTAGCGTTCATTTCATTATTATCCACATTTTGAACATTGATGTTGTATGTTTATTTGCGTGTTATATTTTACAATAAAAAAGGTTTCTAAAATCTAGTTTGCTTGTTTGAATCTTGAGGAGTCGTATCTCCCTTTGACTTGGTAGGAATTATTTGTATGCGATTTCAGCTTATGTTTGGAGATTCTTGTGTTTACACAACATGTGCTCAATGAGGGTGGAAGTTTCCAAAGAAAGGCCAGAGTTGCGGTTGGCATGTTAACCAGCTGTCTTACAAGAGATCTTAGAGGTGGTATCTACTATGGGAATTCACCACAGGGCAAAATCCAGGCTTCAGCCTCCCAGCCTGAGAACAACAGTTCTGTCAGTGTCCCAGAGGGAATCTGACACTGTGACACTGACCCAAAACAATAAAGTCGTAAGTTCTTAACGTTGCAAATAGCATTTTGACATATATAAGTATGTGGTAGTCTGCATATTCATGACAACCTGGTCAGTGTTTTCTCTCCAAAAATGCAAGTGACACGGGAATCCCAGTTACTCAAAATCAACTTGGTGAGTATGAAGCCACAGCAAATATTTAACGAAGCAGGCTCTGTTGTACCCATCTCCGCAGCTGGAACACACCCACTGGGCAGACTAGGTAATTGTGTCAGACTGACAGGGCACTGTAATAAGCCCCCTTTGGGTTTGACTGCACATACCATACCTCTCCATTCGTGAGAGCTTCCAACCCCCTTCCATGGTCTTCGCCATATTTGTTTTCCTGATTAAACTCTGACTGAGACAGAGCGCAATCTTATTTCCAAGTTTTAGTGGGCATTTCATCTCACTGAGCCACTGGATACTGACTTCAGTGACTGGGTTAGTTCCTCTCCAAACCCCCCTGAAAAACCTAACCAAAAGCACCATGTCCTCTGAACTTATGATGACAGAAGTCAGAATGTTCTTAATCTGAGGGTGAGGGAGATAGACTGAGAAGGGGCACAAGGGACCTTTCTGGGGTGATAGAAATGTTCTGTATCTTGATCTCGACTGTGGTTACATGGGGGATATACATAGATGAAAACACAACAAGCTGTTCACTTAAGATCCGTGCATTTTACAGTAGGCAAATTACACCCAAAATATTTTAAGAGTATTCTCAGATTGCACCTAGTAGATGAGCATATTTAAACTAACATGAATAGAAGCTGTTTAAGTTTTTCATTCACTCATTCATTCATATATCCAGTGTTGGGTGTTTGCAGTGTGCTCTGTGAACACTGGGTCCTGCTAACTTGGAGATGAACCCTGAATAAATAACCTGAGAATTTACATCCCATATGAAGGGGGAAAGGGGAAAAAGCTTCTTTTCATATGGTTCAGCTCCAAATTAGCAGGGCCCAGTATTGACAGAGCGCATTGTAAACATTCAACGTTGGATATATGAATGGATGAATGAATGAATGGACAAATTAACAAATGATGGTTTCTAGTCATACACAAAGTGTATAAGGGAATCTTCTGCTAGTGAAGTGATCACAGTAAGTTCATTTTCCAGGTAATTACAAAAGGCAAGAACAAGGTAAGACCATACTTTGGCAACAACTGTTTTCAAGAGAGCTTCTGAAGCTGACAGGAGCTGGCTGGGATGCTTGGTCACCTGATCAGGTCCTTGGTCCTCTATTTCCCCCATTGACTCCCCTTCCGTCTTTTTTTTTTTTTTTTTTTTTTTTCCCCACTTCCCACCGGTCTTTGGCTGGAGGGCATTAACACCATCACCGGCTATACCTGAGCATATTCTCTCCTCCGCACCCCATCACCCCCCCTTCGTTTTTTTTTTTTTTTTTTTTTTTTTGCCACACTGCACAGCATGCAGTATCTTAGTTCCCTGACCAGGGATCGAACCCGTGCCCCCTGCAGTGGAAGCGCGGAAGTCCCTCCCCTTCTATCTTTTCTGCCATGCTCATTCCGCTTTGGACCCATGGACTACCCCTCACTCTTTCTCTTCACTACGCCCTGATTTCCTTGCCTCTCAGGACTTCTCTTGGAACTACTGGACAAAACCCAGACCCCGGAATCATGCGGCTGCTCGCCTTCTCTTCCTATAATGGGCTGCTGACTGTTGCTGTGGAAATTTCCCTACCTCTGGGGATTGGCTCTCAGCTGGGCCCCCAAAACCTGCCCAATCATCCTTTCTCCTGACCCAGTCACTGCCCCCTCTCTCCCTCCCCCACACCCATTACTATTTAAAGCTTCCAGCAAAAGTCTTCAAGCCCCTATCTCCCCCCCACTCCCCGCCCTCCCTAGCTCCAGTCCGCTGTTGGGCATCCATCCTGCTGCCCATAATGGGAAAGAGTCTAGGCTCAGGAGTGTGCATTGGTCATTACCGATCCATTACCAGCATCAGGAAACCAACTGTGCTCCCTGTTCTCCCATCACCTCTGGCACCTACTTCCCCTTCCTTATGCATGTGGTGAGTTATGAATGAAAAATCTCCAGTCTCCAGATACCCTCCCTCAACCTCAGAGGGCAACACCAGGAACCCTGCACACAGCAGCCTGTGGGGGAGTCCTGCACTGACCCACTCCCGGTTGTTAGTGAGATTAGTGAGAGCCGAGAGGGGAGCGTGAGAGCCTGGCTTTGCACCGTCACTGCCCTCGGGCATGCACCCCCCCCACCCCCCCGCCACACACACACACACATTTTGAGCGTCCTGAGTTCCAGTGCGCGCTGGATGGTGTGCCCAGGGCTGGGGAGAGAAGGGCAGGTCAGACTCAGCCTCGTGCTCCTAACCCACCCGGTGTTCAGACTCCTGCTCTGGCCTTTGCTTCCGCTTTTGTTCACCGTCAGACTGTCTCTTGGTGCCTGGTTCGGCCTTCTAGTTACAGATGGTTTGCTTGTTTGAGTACATTTTAAATTTGAGAATAGTTTGAGGTGTACAGAAAAGTTGCAAAGATAGCACAGAGAGTTCCCACATACCCCACACCCAGTTTCCCCTATTGTTAACCTCTTATGTGAGTTTGGTGTATATTTGTCACAACTAATGAACCAATATTAACACATTATGATGAACTAAAGCCCATACTTTATTCAGATTCCCTCGGTTTTAACCTAATCCAACTGGAGTTTTGATTCATTTCCTTCCATAGTCTTCTAAATTGGCCTTGGCCTGAGCATGGATGGTCTCGGTCTGCAGCCCCACCCTGACTCCACTCCTGCGCAGCCGCAGTGCTCTGCATTTCAACCATCAGCTGAGCCTCAAGCCTGGAAGCCCCAGTGACTTGCAGTTCTGACCCGCACCTGTATCTGGAGCTATCGCATTGTCTCCTGCAACTACTGCATCCTTCCCTCTGGACTCCTGTTAAGTCTATCTGTATCAAGTTTTACCAAAGTGGAACACTTCCATACACATTTGGCTTGATCAGAAGCGATTTGCTTGCAAGTGACCTTAACAAAAACAGGGAGTCTTTATTGGTAGGATGTAAGGGTATATAACAACAGTGTTGGACAAAGAGTTCCTGTTATCCAACTGACTGTGATCTTGGACGAGTGACTTGATCTTTCAGGGCTCAGTGTCCTCATCTGTAAACGTGGATAATTGTGGTGCCAACCCCATAGGTCATGTGACGACTGAAGTTAATACGCATAGGGCTTCCCTGGCGGTCCAGTGGTTAAGAATCCGCCTGCCAATGCGGGGGACATGGGTTCAGTCCCTGGTCCGGGAAGATCCCACATGCCACGGAGCAACTAAGCCCATGCGCCACAACTACTGAGCCTGCGTGCCACAACTACTGAAGCCTGCGCGCCTACAGCCTGTGCTCTGCAACAAGAGAAGCCACCGCAATGAAAAGCCCGTGCACCGCAACGAAGAGTAGCCCTCGCTCGCCGCAACTAGAGAAAGCCCGCGTGCAGCAACGAAGACCCAATGCAGCCAAAAATAAATAAATAATAAATATGTAATTTTTTAAAAATTAAAAAAAAAGTTAATATGCATATAGCACTTAGAACTTGGCGTGTGAGCATTCAGTCATCCTTAGCCATAATAATAAAGGTGACGATGATGATGGTTATAAAGGTGTCTCAAGGAAGAACCAAGGAAGAGCATCAGAAGTAAGACAGAAAAACAGGAAAGGAGGTTCCTTTTTTAAGGCTACGAGGTCTCTCTCTTTCCTGCTTTTCTCTAAGTGCTTGATTCCTTCTTCTGTCCTCTGAAGACTGGGACACAGGCTACATACTGAAGCTGAAGTTCCTAGTGCCTTCAAGCTAGGAGGCTCAATGTTGGTGTTCACGTTGCAAATTTCCGGAAGAGAAAAACAGAGAAGCCCCGCCGGGGTAAGGCAGCCTCCAGGGGTCCTGTCACTGGTGGTATGTGTAGGGGCGTTTGGAGCCAATGGATTCCTAGGGCTTCCCCTCCCAGACCGAGGAAGTGGCAGGTCCTCTCAGGGGGTGTCATAGTTATCTACTGCTGCATCACAAATAGCCCCCAAATTTAGTGGCTTCAAATCATTAGCTATAATTTTATAATCTCTTAGGGTTTCTCTGCGTCAGGAATTTGGGAGCAGCTCAGCTAGGTGGTGTCCTGGCTTGGGGATCTCTCATGCCACTGCCGTCAGATGGTGGCTGGAGGTGTGGTCATTTTGAAGGCTTCGGCACTCATGTGTCTGACACCTGAACTGGGAAGACTCAAACAGCTGGGAGTTGGCACAGCTGGGCATACTGGGTATCTTCTTCTCTCTATTTCTACTGATACGTGATCTTTCCACATGAAAAGATGTCTACATGATCATTCCAGCATGGTGGCTTCAGGGTAACCAGATGTCTTACATGATGGCTCAGGACACCAAAGGCTCAAGTGTGTGTCCCAAGAGGGAGAGAAAGCCAGGTGGCAGCCATCTTGCATTTTATGACCGGGCCTTGGAAGGTCACTGAGCATTAATCACTTCCTTGCTCACTAGCTCATCACATCACTTGCTTGGTCAAGGAAGACAGAAAGGTCTGCCCAGATGGCCAAAAAGCACATGAAAAGATGCTCGACATCACTAATTAGTAGAGAAATGCAAATCAAAACTACAATGAGATATCACCTCACACTGGTCAGAATGGCCATCATCAAAATGTCTACAAACAATAAATGCTGGAGAGGGTGTGGAGAAAAGGGGACCCTCCTACACTGTTGGTGGGAATGTAACTTGGTACAGCCACTATGGAGAACAGTATGGAGGTTCCTTAAAAAACTAAAAATAGAACTACCATATGATCCAGCAATCCCTCTCCTGGGCATATATATATTTAGAAAAGATACATGCACCCCAGTGCTCACTGCAGCACTATTTACAATAGCCAGGACATGGAAGCAACCTAAATGTCCGTTAACAGAGGAATGGATAAAGAAGATGTGGTACACATATACAATGGAATATTACTCAGCCACGAAAAAGAATGAAATAATGCCACTTGCAGCAACATGGGTGGACCTAGAGATTATCACACTAAGTGAAGTAAGTCAGATGACAGAGAAAGACAAATATCATATAATATGACTTATATGTGGAATCTAAAAAAATGGTACAAATGAACTTATTTACGAAACAGAAACAGACTCTGAAAACAAATTTATGGTTACCAAAGGGGAAAGGTGGGGGGAGGGATAAATTAGGAATTTGGGATTAACATATACACACTACTATATGTAAAATAGTTAATCAACAAGGACCTACTGTATAGCACAGGGAACTCTACTGAATATTCTGTAGTAACCTATATGGGAAAAGAATCTGAAAAAGAACAGACATATGTATATGTGTAACTGAATCACTTTGCTGTACACCTAAAACTAACACAGCATTGTAAATCAACTATAATATAAAATAAAAATTAAATTAAAAAAAAAAGAGGGACTTCCCTGGTGGCACAGTGGTTACGAGTTCGCCTGCCAATGCAGGGGTCGTGGGTTCGAGCCCTGGTCCAGGAGGATCCCACACAATAAGCCCGTGCACCACAACTACTGAGCCAGCGCTCTAGAGCCCACGAGCCACAACTACTGAAGCCCACGCGCCTAGAGCCCATGCTCCGCAACAAGAGGAGCCACCGCAATGAGAAGCCCGCGCACCGCAACGAAGAGTAGCCCCCGCTCGCCACAACTAGAGAAAGCCCGCGCGCAGCAAGGAAGACCCAACGCAGCCATAAATAAACAAACAAATAAATAAAACAGTAAGAAAAACTAAAAAATTGTTAACACTTTAATTAAAAAAAAGCAAGAAAGGTCTGCCCAGGTTCAAGGGGAGGGAACGCAGCACCCCCACCCCCACCGCCACCTGTCAACGGAGGCCTGTCAAAGTCACAGCGGAAGAAGAGCTTGTGCGTCGGCATATTTATTGGCGTGACCACATCTTTGGAAAATACAATCCCCAACAGGGGGATTGCACACAGATGAGGAGACAATGGCTGCCATATCTAATATAATACTATCTAACGTATTTTAGCCAAGAATATATTATAAACATTTCTCCACATAATTATTCTTCCCCAACATCCTTTTCTAACAAGCTTTAATTTTTAAAATTCATGTTATCCAAGTAATACATACTCGTAAAAAGTTCAAAACGCAGAAATGCATAAAGAAACAATGGAAGGTCCCCCCTTCTCTTCCTGCTAATTATTCTCTAGGGGTAACAATAAATTTTATATCTGTTTAGACTTTCCTCTATACCTATTTAATCATATATATGGTTTTATTTTTTTATAAGAATAAAAATCAGGGCTTCCCTGGTGGCACAGTGGTTGAGAGTCCGCCTGCCGATGCAGGGGACGCGGGTTTGTGCCCCGGTCCACGAAGACCCCACGTGCCGCGGAGCGGCTGGGCCCGTGAGCCGTGGCCGCTGAGCCTGCGCGTCCGGAGTCTGTGCTCCGCAACGGGAGAGGCCACAACAGTGAGAGGCCCGCGTACCGCAAAAATAAATAAATTAATTAATAAATAAATTAATTAATTAAAAAAAATAAAAATCATGTTATATATTCTTGCTTATTTTACTTTAAAATGGTTTAGCTATCTTGCTGTAGCAGGAAGTGATGTGTCATACTCTTTTTAATTGGTGCATAGTATTCTGTTGTCTGTGTTATGATGTCTCTAATTTACTTTAAGGACGGGCAGTGTGTTATAAAGTGTGTGTTATTTAGTTTAAGCTATGCTTTCAGGGCCAGTGAGCTGCTCTTTACAGGAATTCCCACTCCAGGAGCGGCGGCCAACTTTAATCAGAAAAGTCACCCTCCACGAGCTTCATCTATTCTTACCTCCCATCAACACTAGATTTTGCTAATTAGCAGAGTGATTGTTCAAGTGAATCTGCACAACGGATATTCCCAATGGGCTCTTATTGTTCAACTGAGAAGTATTCAAGGTATATGGCTTGGCTGGACTATTTTAGAGACACTCTCCAAACTTGCATAGACAGGGCAGTTGAATCTAGGCAGGCATGTAGCTTGTACTCAGGGGCACGTCTGGCTAGATCTCTAAGGGGGCCTTTGTCCAACCATGAATTTGGATATTCTGGTTGCCTGATGCTGCCTTCAAGGCTAATAGAATCCTGCTTCTAGAGTACTGTAGCCTCCGCCTTAAATGAATTTTGCATGCAAGGACCGAGCTGGGATTCCTTTGGGTACACAGAAGAGGTTGTACCACTGTTGCTTAGGCCTGCTTGTTAATTTCTACCTGGCTGATCTGGGCCTGAGACCTGCTCTTGTTACAACCTGGTGGCTAGGTGGGGAATAGGTAGGCCTCACCTACCTTGGACTAATGGCAGCTACGAGAGAGCCTCGTAAGACTACCTGACCAAATTGACCTTGGTCAGTTCACAACATTATGGATCATAATTTATTTTTCCAAACCCATTTCAACAGACATTTAAAATGCTTCTAATGTTTTGCCTTTACATTAAACATTGCAGTGCCATCCATTTCACAAAACGTTTGCATATATTTTTTTAACATAATAATCGCATACTATTTCATTGAGGGGATGCACCCAAATTTATTGATCTAACCCCCTATTTCTGTATCTTCGCTTTTGGCAGAATCCAAATCAGAACCTGGGTCTGGTTGATGGAAGCCCAGGTCTTTTCTAATGCTTTTAAACAGAATTTTCTGGAAGATGGAACCTGGGAGTAAAGTGCCAAGGAGCTAATAATGGATGTTGTTGCTTTCCCAGTTCCTGTTTGGGGATTCCATCCAGGACCTCAGTTGACTTTTCACCTCTCTGGGTCTGCTTAAAGTGATTCCCCACCCTTGTTACAGGTATGATTTTCTGAACAAACATAAGAAATCCTGTTGTTACAGAATCTAATTTTCAAACCCAGGAAGGTGCAAAGCTCAGATCGTCAGTATACGGAGTTAAATATAACCTCATGCACTGAGCTATATATTTAACGTCCTAATTAATAATTCAGAGCATCAAGTGCAGTGTGGAAAGATATTATGTCTGCACTGCCTGTTTGTGGGAAAATCTGCTACCTTACCTGCATTCCACACACCTTTCACCCACCAACCAAAAAGCAAACCATTTTGCCAAGAAGTGGCGAGCATACATTAATGACAAAGGGCAGGAAGATAATTATTCTCATTTACCGGTGATAACACTAATGAATAGGGAAGGACTTCTTTAAATTCTATTTTCTGAGACAATGGAGATTTGCTATGGACTTTTGCCTTTGTTATAGTGTTTCATAGTCTGTGTTCCTAAGAACTGGGTCAGATTTTGCATTATGTCTGTAATTTATTTTGGAGTGCCTGATATCTACATTCCTATAATGCCATGCTAATACAGGAGTTTTTAAGTTAGAGGAGTTTTTTTTTTTTTAATTGAAATAACAACTCTCCCCCCTCTATACCATACATTCTATACACAGTTCAATGTAACTTCGTTTTTTCAAAATGAATTCATCTGTAATCTCCCCTCCTGCAGAGTTCGTCCTCCCACTCACATACCTTTTCTCCCCTGGCCCAAGGCAGCCAAAAGTACGTTCTATCTTTTCTGATCCTCCAGAGTAGTTTATCATTCTTTACCTTATACAGCAAGGCGCTTCCTTAGCTGGGATTTTAATTTGTTTCTAGGTAAGAGAAGTTGCTTGTTAAAAGCTGTCTGGGTCCTGTTTATAAGTTTATCCAGTACAGCTTTATTTGTAATTTTAAAAGATTGCAGATAGCCTGAAAGTCTACCAATTAGAAGACTTTCGGTTAAATAACTTACAGTACATTCATGCTTTGGAATACTCTGCAGCTGTAATAAGAGCAGAAAGCCCTATGGATTGATTGTAAAGATATCCTGTTAGGTGAAAAGAAAAAAAAAAAAAGGAAAAGATATCCTGTTAAGTGAAAAAAAAAAAACCAAGGAGCAGAACACTGTGTATTGTATGCTACCATCTATGTAAAAAGGAGGGGAATACACACACACACACACACACACACACACACACACACACACACACACACAGATATTGGCTTGTATGGACATACAAATATTTCTGAAGGAAACACAAGAAACTGATAAAATTGGTTGCTTTTGGGCAGAGGATCTGGGTGGCTCAGAACAGGTGTGGAATGAAGACTTTCTCTTATATATCCTTTGATAGCTTTTGAATTTTGAACCATGCAAATGTATGAGCTGTTTGAAAAATAAATGAACAAGACGAAAAGTAAAAAGCAAACAAAGGGAAGGTGAAACAACACGGGCTGTGTAGGGGGAGGCAGCAGGTCACTTTGGTGTTGACTTTGGTTCCAAGGGGTCCTCAAGCTACCTCTCCTAGCTATGTAGATGCGTGGTGACAGATAGCTCAGGGGAGGGGTATAACAAGACCTTTCTTTGTGGCTGGATATGGCCTCTCCCAGGAGGCCTTGGTGTGCAGAGACTATCCCAGAGCAAATCTGTGTGGCACTCAAGAGATTCCTGAGATTATAGGGAACTGGCTTGAGTCCTTCACTTTTGAGCAATCTCCCTTCTCTGATGGGTTCAGAGGGTCAGGGCGGGGGGCTGCTGGCTGGGGAGGGGACATGGGAACTCTTGGGGAAGCACACCAAGAAGGAAGAAGCTTGACTAGGTTCAGCACCTTGGCACTGACCATTGCTGGGGAAGGTAGATCCTGGTCAGGGGTGGGGCTGGGCCTGCAGGCCCCCAGGTCTGTTGTGGAAACAAGGGCCGAGTGTGTCAGGGGCAAGTGAAGAGCCATATAATGGGATCCAGTTCTTGGCATCTTATCCCAGGGTCCCCCCAAGGGAGGGGGTTGGCCTTCCTTGGAGAGCCACTGGGACCTGGACAAGAGCTGGACTCGCAGTGAATTAGGGTGGTTGGACTGAACCAGACCACTGGTTTTCATCAGCAAAACCCAGGGGCAGCCGTGGCAGTAAACAAAGATGGCGCCTGCTGGGGGACTGCTCAGATTTCTCTAGTTCTTTCTCCTCCAGGTGTTGAAGCATGGCTAGGATGGCACCACACTGGCATCTTGGATAATTTATCAGGAGAGGGGTCCCAAGAGAGAAACTGGGCTTTTTATTAATCTGGGTATGTGAACACTCAAGCAGTTAATTTGAATATATCAGTGACTTGAAGGGGAGCAGAATTTGTCACCCCAAAATATGTCTCTTTGGCATAAAAATTATTTTAGACTGATTATTTTTAAGAAAGAGCAGTCATAGGAAAAACTCTGAAAACAGAGTAGAAGTTACCTTTTTGTAGGAGATATTTATAAGGGAAATGCCCATGTATAAGGGTGTCTCCCTCTCTGTACCAGCAAGAGAAGGATGGCCTAAATCTTTACAAACTCTTATCAAAGGAGAAGGTAAGGACCTAAATCTGGGTAACAACCTTCCCCTTGTTTTCTTTTCTTTTCATTTTTTTGTTGTTGGCTGCGCTAGGTCTTCGTTGCGGCGCACAGGGCTCTTCTTTGCGGGTTTCTCTCTAGTTTTATTTTTTATTTTTATTTTCTTTTTGCGATACGCGGGCCTCTCACTGCTGTGGCCTCTCCCGCTGCGCAGCACAGGCTCCGGACGCGCAGGCCCAGCGGCCACGGCTCACGGGCCCAGCCGCTCCGCGGCACGTGGGATCCTCCCGGCCCGGGGCACGAACCCGCGTCCCCTGCATCGGCAGGCGGACTCTCAGCCACTGCGCCACCAGGGAAGCCCTCTCTCTAGTTTTAGAAAGAAATTTTCTCCCGTGGGTTTAATTGCCTCACTGCACGTGGGATCTTAGTTCCCCAACCAGGGATGGAACCTGCTTCCCTTCATTGGAAGGCGGATTCTTAACCACTGGACCACCAGGGAAGTCCCCTTCCCCTTGCTTACTGTGCTTTTCCTGATAATCTGCCATAACTGACTCCCCCTAGCATCTGCCTTTGTCTTTAGCTGGAGATGGGATTTAAGGTGGTGTCTTGGGCCATTTTGGGGAGTTACTCAGTTTTCCTGGGGCTCTCCTATGTACACAGGAGGTATGCATATTCCTAAACTTCTCTGTGTTTTTCTCCTGATAATCTGCCTTTTATTACAGGGGGGGTTCCTCAGCCAAGAACCCAGAAGGGTAGAGGGAAAATGATTTTCCTCCCCTACAGACTGAATGATCTTAAGGTATCATTGTTAGTTACTTGGGGAGCGATATTGGTATTTCGGTTATGTTCACAAGGATTCTTTCTCTTTAAAAGATAGGTATTTGTGGATTTGAAGTATTTGTGGATAAAAGAATATGATGGCTGGGATTTGCTTCAAAAAATTCAGTAGGATCCTATAAGGGAAAAGAATCTGAAAAAAAAATATATATATATATATATATATATATATATCTGAATCACTTTGCTGTACACCTGACATTGTAAATGGGTTAGGGAACTCCCTGGCAGTCCAGTGGTTAGGATTCCACACTTTCACTGCCGAGGACCCCGGTTCGATCCCTGGTCGGGGAACCAAGATTCCACAAGCCACACAGCATGACCAAAAATAATAATAATAAACTTAAAATAAATAAATACAATAGCTTATATGTAAAGCCAAAAAAAATTCAGTAGGGAGGAGGTGGGGGAAGGAAAAAGTGGGTGGGGTATAGATGAAGCGAGATTGGCTGTAAATGGATACTAATCACGCTGGGTGATGGGTACTTGGGGGTTCATTATGCTTGCTAATCTCTCTCCTTTTGTGTAAGTTTGAAAATGTTAAATGTTTAAAAAAAATGTTAAAAAAACAAAGGCCATATGAACTTATATAACCCCAAACTGGTAAAACCTGTCCTACCAAGTTTGCATCTATACTGTTTGTTCCTGGGCTAGGTTGATCTTTTTGATCTCCTCAGCTCCCTGAAGTGAAGAGCTTGTTTAAACAGCTCTCCAGCTCAGCGCCTGAGTTTCTCGCTGGGCACATGGAGGCAGCAGAGGACAGAGGTTTAAAGGAAGAGTCCTGGGCACACGGCCAGAGCTCCCATCTGGGCCCAGCCATTTAGTGACTGGGCAAGTTACCTAGCTTCTCTCTGCCTCAGTTTCCTCATCTGTGCAACAGGAATAAAAATAATCTACCCCACAGGCTGTTAAAAGGATTAGCACAAGATGCTATACAGAGTTTCACTATAATGCCTGATATATAAAAAGGCTCAAAAATGTTGATTATTGGGCTTCCCTGGTGGCGCAGTGGTTGAGAGTCCGCCTGCCGATGCAGGGGACGTGGGTTCGTGCCCCGGTCCGTGAGGATCCCACGTGCCGCGGAGCGGCTGGGCCCGTGAGCCATGGCCGCTGGGCCTGCGCGTCCGGAGCCTGCGCTCCGCACCGGGAGAGGCCACAACAGTGAGAGGCCCGCGCACCGCAAAAATAAAAAAATATAAAAAATAAAATGTTGATTATTATTAATATTGGGCACTCAAAGAGTATTTATTAAATATGAATGCCTGCGTGAATAAAGGCAAGTGAGAGACAGGATTATTACCAAATCTATCATCTTGTAATTTGTCTTATTTTTAAAAATGTATTCGAATAGCACAGGGAATTACCTACAATACTCGTAATAACTTATAATGGATAAAAATCTGAAAAAGAATACATATGTATAGATATGTACAACTGAATCGCTTTGCAGTACGCCTGAAACTAACACAACATTGTAAATCAGCTATACTGCAATTTAAAAAAACATATTCGATATTTTCTAATGTCTTTAGTCTTCAAAGAAAGCTTTGGAATTCGTTAAAATTTGCCATCCTATTTTTCTGTGGTTTAACTTACATTTATTTTGGGGTCTTATTGGCAATAATAGCGGGCATCCGAAAGAATTCCTTGTGAGAATGTATTATTCAGCATATATACTTTTTGGTCTATAGTCTCAAACTTCAAGAATTTCTTAATGAGAAATGTGAAGTTTATACATTTGGCTACTTTACTGTTGAGATTAGATACTTGTTAAACATAAAATGGGGATATATTTTTCCTATGCTTTATTAATTTAAAAAATTCATTCAATTAAGACTCAGTTCTGGGAGGAGGGGGAGATGGAGAGTTGACCATCAATGGATATAAAGTTTCAGTCACTCAAGATGAAGAAGTTCTAGGGGATTCCCTGGCGGTCCAGTGGTTATAGGACTCGGCGTTTTTACTGCCGAGGGCCCGGGTTCGATCCCTGGTTGGGGAGCTAAGATCCCGCAAGCCACGCTTACATGGCGTGTAACATACATATTTTAAGCACAGCTTAAAAAAAGAAAAAAGAACTCTGCTGTACAGCATTGTGCCTGTAGCTAACAATACTGTATTGTGCACTTAAAAATTTAAGAGGGTATATCTCACGTTAAGTGTTCCTACCACAATTTTAAAAAAAAGACTCCACTTCAAAGCTTCCAGGCAGAAGTCTGTTCATTCTTAAGTTTCGCAGTAAGCAGTAAGCATCAAGGAAGGCGTTGGGCTCATGAAAATACTTTCACAAACATAAGCTTTCTTAGTCTTGGCCAAAACGTTGCAGCTGAAGAAATGTACAGCCTCACAGGGGGTGGAGTCACTTGGGACCTCGTCCCTTCCGAATGACCAGGAATAGTGTCCCTCCTCTAACCTTTGGGCTAGGAAACCAGCCTTCAAAATAAGACAGTGGTTTTCTGTGACCTACTGCTGCCTATCAAATCATCTCAAAACTTAGTGACTTAAAATAACAATTGGGACTTCCCTGTGGCGCAGTGGTTAAGGCTCCGTGCTCCCAATGCGGGGGCCTGGGTTCGATCCCTGGTCAGGGAACTAGGTCCCACGTGCATGCCGCAACTAAGGAGCTGGCGAGCCGCAACTAAGGAGCCTGCCTGCTGCAACTAAGACTTGGCGTAACCAAATAAGTAAATTTTTTAAAAAAGAAAAGAATGCTCAGCTCTCTGAGCCTCAGTTCTAAAAAAAATAACAACAATCATTTTAATATTATTCCTCATGGTTCTGGGGGTTAACAGGGCTCAGCAAAAGGGGGGTAAGTAGGAAGGTTACACAGCACAAGCATGACAACAGAGGGGCAACAGTTTGGAATGAGGGCAGAGTTGGCTACAGAAGTGACATGGGGACTTCCCTGGTGGCGCGGTGGTTAAGAATCCACCTGCCAATGCAGGGGACACAGGTTCGAGCCCTGGTCCAGGAAGATGGCACATGCCGCAGAGCAACTAAGCCCGTGCGCCACAACTACTGAGCCTGCGCTCTAGAGCCCGCAAGCCACAACTACTGAGCCCTCGTGCCACAACTACTGAAGCTCGCGCTCCTAGAGCTCATGCTCTGCAACAAGAGAAGCCACTGCAGTGAGAAGCCCGCACGCTGCAACGAAGAGTAGCCCCCGCTGACCGCAACTAGAGAAAGCCCACGCACAGCAACGAAGACCCAACGCAGCCAAATATAAATAAATGAATTAAAAAAAAAAAAAAGAAAGAAAGAAGTGACACGGAAGCCTGGGAGATGCTGGCAAGTAGAGATTACAAACAAAAGCCGAGGGGCTGGAGATGGGGCCAGAAACACACGCCCACGTCCTTTCTGCTCTTTAGACACGTTAGGCTGGTGTGGTGTGGTTTTAACACAGGTTTGCAAATCCTTGGACACATTAAGAGATGGAATCTAATTCCCCTCTCTTTGAACACGGGCTGGCCTTAGAGACTCAATTCTAATGAATAGAATTTGGCAGAAGTGATGCTGCGTGACTTCTGAGGCTAGATCACGAAAGCCTGTAAGACTTCTGCCTAATTCTATCCCTTTTGGAACACATGTCTTTAGAGTCCTGAGCCCCCATATAAGAAGTCGGTTACCCTGAAACCACCATGCAGAGAGACCATATAGGGAGAGAGGGATGCCCGAGGATCATAGCCATACGAGCTGCCAGGTGTGCTAAATCTTCCCAGTCCAGGTATTGGACATATAAGCAAAGAAGCCTTCAAGATGTCCCCAGCCTCAACAATTAATAGACATAGATAAAGCATTGTGCCCAACAGAGAATACATATTCTATTGAAACAACTGTGGAAAATTTATAAAAATTAACCAAGACTTAGCTTTCAAAGAAAATCTGAATATATTTCCCAAAAGATATCATATAAGCCATATTATCTGACCATAAAATACAATAAAATTAGAAAGTAACAAGAACAAATAGGCCCTACCACAACACTGTAAATCAACTACACTTCAATTAAACAAACAAAAAAAGAACAGCCCGAACACCTCTATCTTTCGGAGATTTGAAAATATCCTTTCCCTCACCTAAATCAGCAAGAATAAGCAAATGTTTATGTAGGAGGGGGAAGATGCGAGATTAATGATAACTGAAGGGGAATCCTTAAAACAGGAAGAGGAGTTACTAAAACATGGACTGAATGAAAACTTTAAAAAACAAGTAAGGAGAATTGTTTTTTAAATACTCTCTGATGGTTGGTTAATTTGGAGGCTCAGCAACCAAGCTTCTTTCCACATTTCCGCTCTGTCATCCTCAGTTGTCAGTGCCTCCCCTCATGCTCACAAAATGGTTGTATCAGCTCCAGGCATCACATCCTCACACAACGTTCCAAGGCCAGAAGGGAGGAGTCTTATCTCTTTCCTTGTGCTCCTCTTTGAAAGGAAAGCTTCCCAGCAGACTTCTCCATCTTAATCTTTGGTCAAAATTGCATCACACTTCCTTTCCTGAACCAATCCCAGGCAAGGGGAATGGAATTACTGCGATTCGCTTTGATTTGTCAGGATTCACCCCCAGCTCCACTCCTGGGATGGGGAGGGGCCCAGCTTTTCCTGAGTCGAAAAGCCTTCCATAAACGAAAAAAATCTGGATTTTGCGAGAGAATGGCCGTGGGGTAAGAGACCAATAATGATAGTCAGGCTATTGTAAATAGTGCTGCAGTGAACATTGTGGTACATGTCTCTTTTAGATTTATTAAATAACATAAATCACACAAATTAAACTTTCAAAGCCAATGAGCTTAAAAATTTCCTGGATATTCTGGTACCACACAAAGACTGTACAATTTCAACTTAAAATTCTAAGCCTACATCAGTTACATATTTTAAGTTAGAATCACATGGCTTTTACCTGAATAGGCTAAATCTTCTTAAACATTACAAATACATAAAATGCCTGATTTGCCAAGACTCTTTATAAGAAAATATGCGCTACTTTTAAACATTTCTAAAGTTAATTAGAAATCTTTGCTGGGTCAGAAGATGTTATCCACTAAGGAACAAGGTAATCATCCCAGTGAAATTAAGTTACTTTTGACCAGAAATTTTGGCCACACATGAGCTCTGGAAAGGCAGAGAGCAGGGCAATTCCTCTCACACCCACTAAGGAAACCATTATATCACCCTCTCGGCATGTTTGAGGTTGCAAAAAGAATCTGCATTGACATTTAGAGCTGCTATGTCAATGATTCTATAACTCCAAGGGGTGGCCATGGGTCCCTGACATTACCTAATTCTTGTTTTCTCACCTAATTCAGCAAGCACCCCCCCCTAGGCTGAGTACCCCGCTAGAGTCTTTGTTTCTTGAACTCTTAAGAGGTATGTTCATATTTTCCCGCCTAGGTGTAAAGACCTTTGAACTTTACAGGAATTCTGCATTCTTTCATGGTGTCAGGACCACTCAATACTTCCAGATATGAAAATGATATTCAACTGAATTCTGGAAATCTCACATGGTTTGTCTGATTTGTGATCACAGCACATAAGGTCCATTCTACTGGTATTAAATACCATTGGATCGTGTAGGAAATATTTTAGAAAGGTGACTAAGTTCGTGATCAGAGTAGATCTAGTGTTGTATTATAAACGAGGAAGAAAACAGTAAGGTGGGAGGAAGGGATGGAAGGAGAGGGAGTGACAGACACAAGGTTTGTGCCTGATTAGGGTCTTACCACCTAGAAGTGGAAACGGGGCTTGATTCTAAGCATCCCAGGACAGCTTGGAGAAGGGAGAGATGCCATCTCCTTACAACTCACAGGGCTCACAGGGTGTGCTTTCACAGATGGACAGACCACCCACCACTCATCTCTGATTGTGGGTTCTGATTGATCTGTTTCTCTCGCCTCCCTGGAGATAAGCAATTTGCTAGCTGGTCTTTGGCAGGCTTCCTCTGCCAGCCACCCTCCTTGTGATCCCTTAGTGTGCTGGCCAGGGGTCATTCGAGTTTTCTGTTACTACCCAGGAATATGTGCAGCACAAAAAGAGAGCCTGAATCTTGCCACAGACAACCTGGCTCTGGGGGTGACTGTCTGGTGGGCTTCAGGATGCTGTGGCTGCGGATGCGGGTTGCTCTTTCAGCATGACAGATGCTGCTGCTAAAATATTCCTTCTTGAGTCTCAGATCTTCCTTCCTTCCTGCAGAAGTACATCCCTTATGGAGTTCCTTAAGTGAGGGTCAGTTGCTGGTAAAACTTCTCCGTTTTTGTTTTCTAAAAATGTCATTTTTTCACCTTTCTTCTGGAATTATAATTTATCTTGGCATAAAATTCCAAGTTGGTGGTTATTTTCTCTCAGCACTTTATAAAGATAGCATTCGGTACAAAGAAAAGTCAATGGGGAAAGAAGCATCTTTTCAACAAATGGTGCTGGAACAACTGTATATCCACATGCAAAAGAATGAAGTTGGACCCTCACACCATATACAAAAATTCACTCAAAATGAATCGAAAGACTAACTGCAAGAGTTAAAGCTATAAAGCTCTTAGAAAAAAAAAATATAGTGGTAATTCTGCATGACCTTGGATTTGGCGATGGATTCTTTGATATGACAGCAAAAGCATGAGTGGCAAAAGAAAAAATAGGTAAATTGGACTTCACTAAAGTTAGAAACTTTTGTGCTTCAAAGAACACCATCAATGGAGTGAAAAAACCCGTAGAATGGGATAAAATATTTGAAGAACATATACCTCGTACGGGTCTAGTATCAAGAATATATAAAAAACTCTTACAACTCAATAAAAAGACAACCTGATTAAAAACAGGCAAAGTGGGCTTCCCTGGTGGCGCAGTGGTTGCGAGTCTGCCTGCCGATGCAGGGGATGCGGGTTCGTGCCCCGGTCCGGGAAGATCCCACATGCTGCGGAGCGGCTGGGCCCGTGAGCCATGGCCGCTGAGCCTGCGCGTCTGGAGCCTGTGCTCCGCAACGGGAGAGGCCACAACAGTTAAAAAAAAAAAAAAGATAATAATAATAAATAAAACAAACAAACAAACAAACAAACAGGCAAAGTGCATAGCACAGGGATATCAGCTAGGTGCTTTGTGACCGCCTGGAGGGGTGGGATAGGGAGGGTGGGAGGGAGGGAGATGCAAGAGGGAAGAGATATGGGAACATATGTATATGTATAACTGATTCACTTTGTTATACAGCAGAAACTAACACACCACTGTAAAGCAATTATACCCCAATAAAGAAGTTAAAAAAAAAACAAACTAACACATATATATGAAATTTTTAAAAAAATGGTCATGAAGAACCTAGGGGCAAGACGGGAATAAAGACACAGACCTACTAGAGAATGGACTTGAGGACACGGGGAGGGGTAAGGGTAAGCTGGGACAAAGTGAGAGAGTGGTAGTGTATATATGTCCATATATACACTACCAAAGGTAAAACAGATAGCTATTGGGAAGCAGTCACATAGCACAGGGAGATCAGCTCGGCGCTTTGTGACCAGCTAGAAGGGTGGGATAGGGAGGGTTGGAGGGAGGGAGACGCAAGAGGGGGGAGATATGGGGATATATGTATATGTATAACTGATTCACTTTGTCATAAAGCAGAATCTAGCACACATTGTAAAGCAATTATACTCCATAAAAACGGTAAAACAAAACAAAACAAAACAAAACAGGCAAAGTATTTAGAGAGACACAACTCCAAAGAATATATACAAATGTTCAATAAACACATGAAAAGGTGCTCAACATCATTAGCCATGAGGGAAATGCAAGTCAAAGCCACAGTGAAAAATTACTTCACACCCACAAGCATGGCTATAATAAAAAAAGATAATAATAGTAAGTGTTGGATTTCCCTGTGGGTCCAGTGGGTAAGACTCCATGCTCCCAATGCAGGGGGCCCAGATTCGATCCCTGGTTGGGGAACTAGCTCCTGCATGCATGCCACAGCTAAGAGTCCGCATGCCGCAACTAAAGATTCTGCATGCTGCAACAAAGATCCCGCATGCCGCAAATGACCCAGCGCAGCCAAAATAAATAAGTGAATAAGTAAATATTTTTTTAAAAAGTGTTGACAAGGATATGGAGAAATTGGAACTCTTTTTTAAAAATATAGAATAGGGAATTCCCTGGTGGTCCAGTGGTTAGGACTCTGCACTTTCCTGCCAAGGGCCTGGGCTCAGTCCCTGGTTGGGGAACTAAGATTCCACAAGCCGTGTGGCCAAAAAAAAAAAAGGAACATTTCATGAATGTTCATGTCGTCCTTGCACAGGGGTCATGCTAATCTCTGAATCATTCCAATTTTAGTATGTGTGCTGCTGAAGTGAACACAAATTAGAACTCTTATACATTGCTAGTGGAAATGTAAAATGGTGTAGCTGCTTTGGAAAACAGTTCGGCAGTCCCTCAAAATGTTAAACAAGAGTTACTCTATGACCCAGCAACTCCACTCCTGGGTATATTCCCAAGAGAAATGAAAACATATGTCCACACAAAAACTTGCACGTGAATGTTTATAGCAGCGTTATTCCTAACAGCCAAAAGGTAGAAACAATTCAAATGTCCACCAACTGACAAGTGGATAAATAAAATGTAGAATATCCATGCAATGGAATATTATTTGGCCATAAAAAGGAATGAAGCACTGATACATGTTACAATGTGGATGAACCTTTAAAATAGTATGCTAAATTAAAGAAGCCAGTCACCAAGGACCACATATTGTATGATTCCATACATATGAAACGTTCAGAATAGGCAAATATATAGAGAAAGAAAGTACGTTAGTGCTTGCCAGGAGCTGTGGGGAGAGGGGAATAGGGAGTGACTACCAATGGGCAGTGAGCTGCTTTTTTTTTTTTTTAATTTTTTGGCTGGACCGTGCAGCATGTGGGATCTTAGTTCCCCGACCAGGGATTGAACCCCCACCCCTTGCATTGGAAGCACGGAGTCTTAACCACCGGACCGCCAGGGAATTCCCAATGGGTTTCTTTTTCTTTCTTTCTTTCTTTTTTTTTGTGGTACGCGGGCCTCTCACTGTTGCGGCCTCTCCTGTTTTGGAGCACAGGCTCCGGACGCACAGGTTCAGTGGCCATGGCTCACGGGCCCAGCCGCTCTGCGGCATGTGGGATCTTCCCGGACCGGGGCACGAACCCGTGTCCCCTGCACTAACAGGCGGACTCTCAACCACTGCGCCACCAGGGAAGCCCCCGGTGGGTTTCTTTTTAAGGTGATGAAAGTGTTCTGGAATTAGTGGTGATGGTTGCACAAGTTCATGAACGTACAAAAACCATTTAACTGCACACTTTGAAAGAGAATTACATG
>NW_006778821.1:2760606-2777942 GCF_000442215.2 Lipotes vexillifer | reverse complement strand
CCCGTGTCCCCTGCATTGGCAGGCGGATTCTTAACCACTGTGCCATCAGGGAAGCCCCTATATATATTTTTTTTAAAGGAGCATTTTACAGTCTTCTGGTTTCTACTATTGCTGTTGGAAACTATGCTGATATTCCAATTGTCGTTTTTTTTTTTATAGGTAATCGTCCTCCCCTCCCCCCAGGCCACTTTTAGAATCTTTTTGGTTTTTTTTTTTTTTTTTTTTTTTTTTGGTTCTACAGTTTCACTGTTATGTGTCTCAATGTGGACTTCTTTTTATCCTATTTGAATTTGTTGGGCTCTCTGGATCTGAAGATTCATATCTTTCATTAATTTTGGAAAACTGGCAACTGTTACCCCCTCAAATATTGCCTTTCTTCTATTCTTTTTCCTTCTGAGACTCCGATCAAACATTTATGAGACTGCCTCATTCTGTCCTCCATATCTAGTAACCCCTCTTTCATATTTTTCTTCTCTCTTTCTTTGCCGCATTCTGGGTAATGTCTTGCAACTCTGTATTAATAACTTCAACTGCTTTCTCACTTGCATGCCTAATAGCATCTCAACTATAGCACATCCAAAACTAAATTCCTACCTTCCCCAACCTGCTCCTCCCTCAGGCTTCCCCATCTCGATAAATGGCAATTCCATTTTTCTAGTTGCTCAAACCCAAAGCCTGGTGTTACCTTCCCCTTTGCTCTTTCCCTCACACCCCATATACAATCTTATATGTAGAGGAGAAAATGCACCCATCTGTTTCAGAAGGAAGAGCATCAGCCAAAAAGTGAAATTGAGACCTAATTTCTTAGCAGCAGAACTGGAGGTAAGAGAAAGCTATGTTTTTGACTAGATATTCCTCTCCGGGTCCTGAACACAAACCTTTGGTCTGCATAGGACATTCTTCTGGGGTTGCAGGAGGGGTCTATCTCCTCAGTAGACCAAACTACAGACCACAGAACTGTTTGGGAACTGTACAGAGAATTAGAATAAACAAACTCCCATCAAGCTACGGAGGCCTGATAGACTGGTATTCTTCACACCAGACCTCTGTCTAAAGAGCTCAGACCAATCATCCAGAATTAGTCATCGTCAGCCTCCCATCTCAATATCTAATTTCTTATATCCCAGAATTCTGCTTGAATCTGGTCTCTTCCCTCAATGCTCACACCCATACCTTGGTTTGAGCCTCATCATCCCTTTCTAGGACTCATGCAGTGGCCTTCTCCTTGGCCTGCCTCCGATCTTTCCCCTGCTGCTTCGTCTTCCACCCTCCCACCAGAGTCATTCTCCTAGAAAGACTTTGTCTCATGCTGCTGCTCTGTTGGAAAACCTCCTTTGGTTCCCCAGGCTTTGGCATCAAATCAAAACGCCTCAGACTGGCACTCACATTGCACACACCCTATGCTCCAGCCACTCTGAACCTCTCTCCACAACTTCTACAACCTTTGGTGTCCTTGGAGATGTGGCTTCCTCTGCCTGAAAAACTCTTCAGCCCCCTGTCTGCCTGGTAATCACTTACTTGCCTTTTAAGAGCTAGCTCATATGTCACTTCTTCCAGGAAGCCCTCTCCGGCCTCCTCCAGACAGTGCTCCCCTCTCTTAAAGGAATGAACACACTATATTGCAATTATCTGCTTGCACCTACCTCCCCTTTGACCACCTGGAGCAAGCACCTTGAGGATAATGACCCTGCTTATTTGTCTTTTCATCCCCAGAGCCTAGCGCAGTGCTGGGCTCAAGCAAGGTGCTCAAAAAGGATTTGATGAACGAATGAATGAATGCATGAATAAATGAATGACTGTTTGACCATTGTGGTAGACTGCCATTTGGTGATGCCTAATGAACCTCACCCCACTGTATTCATGCCCTTGTGTAGTCTCTCACACATTGACTCTGGGCTGGGAAGTGACACCTGTCAATTTCAGCTCACAACTCAGTGGGCAGAAGTGATCACACGGCCCTGCCCAACTGCAAGACCGAGGGGAGAGGGGTGGCAGGCAAGTGTGATGCCAGCGCCCTAAGTCAGGACTGATTAAACACTAACAAATTCTTATCCTTTGGCTCTCCTAGTCCTAGATTTCCACCTTTCTAACAATGACAAACATTTGTATAGAAATCTGCTTCATGCAAAATATTCTCACATATGTGATCCTTGCCAGAATACTCTGAGATCGACAGCATTGTTGTCACCATATTTTATAGATGAGGAAACTGAGACATGGAAAACTCCTCAGTCCCCCAGCTAGCTAATGAGGAGGTTGGGGTTCAAGCTTCAAAGCCGGACTGTTTCCTTAGCCACAGCAGCCTTAGATTTGCCACAGTTCAGGTATGTTATCAGGAGGACTTCTCTGAAAGAGCAAATACAATGAACAGACTGAGCCTAGGTTAATTTTTAGGAACATCCCCAATTTCTCTTTCTTTCTCTTTCTCTTTTTCTCTCCCCCTCTCTCTCTCCTAATTCACTTAAATAATTACAAAACAGGGAATTCCCTGGAGGTCCAGTGGTTAGGACTCCATGCTTCCACGGCAGGGGGCATGGGTTCGATCCCTGGTCAGGGAAATAAGATCCCACATGCCACATGGTGTGGCAAAAACAAAAAAATTACAAAACGTAGAAAGAGAGAGAAGGAGAGACAGATTCTGCTGATTGGCCAGCTTGGGTCATATGTCCATCCCTGTAATGAGAGGACAAAGTCACATCATTGGCAGCCACGTGGAAAGGAAGGGTTCACTCATAAGGAAGAGGAATGCTGTTACCAGAAGAAGACGGCCAGGCATGCTGTGCAGACAAAACCCAGAGATGCCCAGTCTAAGTTTGGAATTATTTTTTTAAGATTTATTTACTATTTAGTTTTGGCTGTGTTGGGTGTTAGTTGCAGCACGTGGGATCGTTTGTTGCGGTGCGCGGGCTCTTCATTGTGGTGTGCGGGCTTCTCGCTAGTTGTGGCGTGCGGGTTTTCTCTTCTTTAGCTGTGGCGCACCGGCTCCAGGGTGCGTGGGCTCTGTAGTTGTGGCGCATGTGTTCCAGAGCGTGACGGCTCTGTAGTTTGCGGCACGCGGGCTCTAGTTGTGGCACGCGGGCTCTAGCTGAGGCACGCGAGCTCAGTAGCTGTGGCACGTGGGCTTTAGTTGCCCTGCAGCATGTGAGATCTTAGTTCCCTGACCAGGGATCAAACCCGCGTCCCCTGCATTGTAAGGTGGACTCCTTACCACTGGACCACCAGGGAAGTCCCTAAGTTTGGAACTAGGAAGTGTTGTGGGGACTTCCCTGGTGGTCCAGTGGTTAAGAGTCCACGCTCCCAATACAGGGGGCCCAGGTTCGAACCCTAGTCAGGGCACTAGTTCCTGAATGCCTCAAGTAAAGATCCCACCTGCCATAACGAAGATCCTGCGTGCCTCAACTAAGACCTGGCACAGCCAAATATATATATATATAAACAAACAAACAAACAAATAAATAAATGAAAGTGTTATGGTTTGAATTGTGTCCCCCTCACCCCAAAAGATGTATTGGTGTCCTAACCTCCAGAACCTCAGAATGTGACCTTATTTGGAGATAGAACCTTTACAGAAGTAATCAGGTTAAAAGGAGGTCATTAGGGTGGGCCTTAATCGAATATGACTGGTGGGGACTTCCCTGGTGGCACAGTGGTTAAGAATCTGCCTGTCAGTGCAGGGGACACAGGTTCGATCCCCGGCCCGGGAAGATCCCACGTGCCGTGGAGCAACTAAGCCCGTGTGCCACAACTACTACTACTGAGCCTGCGCTCTAGAGCCCTCGTGCCACAACTACTGAAGCCTGTGTGCTCTAGGGCCCAGCGTGCCACAACAACTGAGCCCATGTGCTGCAACTACTGAAGCCCGCGCACCTGGAGCCCATGTTCCACGACAAGAGAAGCCACCGCAATGAGAAGCCCACGTACCGCGACGAAGAGTAGCCCCCGCTCGCCGCACCTAGAGAAAGCCCAGGCGCAACAACGAAGACCCAAAACAGCCAAAATAAATGTAAAAAGAAAAGAAACTTATAAAAAGAGAAAAAAAGAATGTGACTGGTGTCCTTAAAGAAAGGGGAAATTTGGACATGGAAACATGCATATAGGCAGCTGGCCACGTGAAAACGAAGGCAGAGATGGAGGTCATGCTTCTACAAACCAAGGAACGTCAAAGACCGTCAGCAAACCACCAGAAGCTAGGGGAGAGGCCTGGGACAGATTCTCCCTCTCACCCAAAGAAGGAACCAGCCCTGCCAACACCGTGATCTTGGACTTCTGGCCTCCAGAATGGTGAGACAATACATTTCTGCTGTTCAAGTCACTCCTTTGTTACAGCAGCCCTAGCAAACGAAAACACCAGGCTGGACGGAGTGGGATTCTGACAATGGCTGTTATCACCACTCTCCACCTCTGATCCATTTCTGCCTCTTCTCCTGTGCCCCTTGGCCATCAGCTCCTACATCAGTGTTCTTCCCCAGCCACTCCTCTCTGCCCAGCCTCTAGCCAGCAAGACCACTGTTCCCAAAACACTGCTGTGTGTGTGTCTGGATCCCAGAATCCTGCTCTCTCCAAAGCAAAGAGCAGCCCTTCCCTAAGGAGGGGCGGGAGAGAGTGTGGTTGTCCGGGCCTTACCTATGTGGGTTGTCCTCTGTGTCACTCACCTCCAGATGGGCTACAGGACTGAGTGGCTTAGTAGCCCCTGCCCTAGTGTGGCTGGGGGTTGAGGGGGAAGGGTGGGAAGGCGGTGGGGGGGGGGGTCAGTAAAAATCCGAGATGGGAAAAGGGGAGACGGTGAAGCAGAATTTTGATTCGGCTTCCTGATGCCTGGTAAGCTATCACAAGATGAGGAAACCACACTTTCCAGTGTCACTATGCACTTCGAACGCTCTTCGTTTCCCTTGAGAATCTCCTTAGGTTTTGATAGAATTCCTTTGGATAATTACAGCCCATCTGAAAACTGCTAAAGAATGTAGTGGGGCTGCAGGTGGTGATGGGGACGGCAGAGGGCAGAATGGCCCACAATGGATAGGACCTTGCACTGTCTGACTTAGCTGGGGAAAAAAATGGAAAGATCCCATGGCCTTAGTAACGGAGTTGTTGGAAGGGGTGGAGGCGGGGGAGGCAGGAGCTGCTGGAACAGCCTTGTTACCTAAATTCCAGAAGGGGCTCCCTCTTTTCTAGAAGGTCTAAGAGAAGACCCAGTCCAGGCAGAGGACCAGGGCTGTGTGAGCCCAGAGGAGGCCATTTAGCTCAGTAGCCGGGCAGAAACGGCAGATATCAGATCGCTTGCTTTCAGTGGCAGCTCTGTCACCCATTAGCTGGGTGGCCTTGGTGTGGTGGGCACGGTGATGTGAAGGGGTCCAGGTCCCCCTTCAAGGAAGGATGCGTCACCCCGGCTGCTATCTGCAGCGCTGTTGGCAGACAGCCCCTCAGCCTTTCAAGGTTTCCTTTTGGCTCCAGAGACCTCGCCAAGGTCACGGCCTGCTGGGGCGGTCCCCATCCACTGACTGACGGCTGCTGGAGTAGAAAAGTCCGGCCACCTTGGGGCAACTTGGGACAACTCTGAAGGGCCCTTCTCGCTCCAGAGCTTCCCACGGGGGTGGCTGAGGCTGCCACGGGGCCTGCATCACAGCTGACTTCGGCCTCTGGCCTCCCTCCCCGGCTTCCGTCTCCTCCTTTTCCAGGAGACTTCCAGCAACACCCCACGTGCTCACCTCTGTCTCAGCGTCTCCTTCCTGGGAACCCAACACCCAACACTTAGGTGAGTTAATTTACCCCCCCCCTCGCCTGGCTTCCTTCATCTTCCATGTAGTTGTGGCCCTGCCTTCTTGGAGGTTGATTACGCAGATTAGATGAGACACCGCCTGCCTCACCGCCCTGGTCCTGTTCGCCCTGGTCCTGTTCGGGGCGGGGCGAGGAGCCGCCAGGACCTGGGAGTGACTCTCATTTACTATGTTTCGAGGCTGGAGCCCGCTGGCGGGAAACGACAGCCAGCTCCTGCAAGGGGATCGTCTCATGCTTTGAACCTGTACCTAAGTGAGGGCTGCCGGGCTACGTGTGTTCCTCGGGTAACACGCCCTGTGGTTGCCCGAGTCCCTCCTGCTGTGCTAAGGCTGCTGGTTCAGCTGCGCGAGCTCACTTGGGGGTGTGACAATCCACAGTGGCATGACAAGCTACAAGGTGGCCGCCGAAGCGCCACCACAGCCCTGAAGGGAGGGGACGGGGAAGCTGGGTCCCCAGGGTGGGGAGCCGTCTCTGCAAGAGACATTTCTAATTTCTTTTGAGCCCCAGGCAGTAGTGGTCTGGAGTCAGGGCAGGGGAGCTCTGCTCCTCAGGGGGCCCAGCAGGATCGGGGGCATCTGTAAGCGCCAGCGCTGGCTCTAAGCACCCCCAATCCCTTTGAATGTGGCAGCCACGAGAATGTCACCTTGTGCTTCAAGCAGAGCACATCACGGCCTCCTCTTAGGAGGTCCTGGAGGGCAGGGGACTCCAGAGGGGCCTGCGACTCTTCTGGCCTGGGTGATCACCCCGTGGTGGGCTAGCACTGGCTTACAAAATTATTATTTTTCTATTACGAACTCATACAAAATTCACCTTCAGTCTGGCCATCGGAGAAAAAGGTAAAAATACAGATAACTGTATTACGCACATGCGTGCACACGCACACGTGAAAAGAAAAAGACAAAAGAAAAAAAGTAATTTGCTATACCGACACCTAGAGAGAAAAACATGACATCTGGGGGCATCCCCTTACATACTTCATTCTTTGTATTTTCACGTCAATATGCAACAGAGTCACCTATACCCCTTTAAAGTGTGTCAGCTGAACGCTATACCTTCCCAGAGCAAGAGAAAACAGTTCCAATAACAGAGGCGAAGACTAACAGAAAATTACCGGCACCCCAGAACTCCCCTCCCCAATGCTTCTGGGAGTAACCAATCTCCTGATTTCTAATGCCACTGATATAGTTCTGCCTATTTTCAAAGTTTATATAAATAGAATCATATAGTATAAAAAAAATAGAGACGATTTGGTCCACGAGTTCACTCAAAGAATGAACTTCACGTGGAAGCCACAAATCTATTTCCTCAGTTGCTTTCAATTCAAATGTGCCTCTCCAATCTTGTTAAGTGATACCAGCGTCGAGGGTACCTCTTTTTCACACTGTATAGCCCCGACACGCTAGCGAACTACTACAGCAGGAACTCACCACGAGAAACAGGGACCTTGCTGTGGAGAATTTAGCGTTGAGATTCCAGTATGTTGCCGTCCAAGTTATTTTCAAGGGCGATTTTGTCTATTGGTGATTTTCTCTCATTGCCTGTCTTTAGAAGCCACCTCCTCCAGAGGGTGCAATTTCACTGCACATCTGTTTACAACATTCAGGATGTTTTCAATGTTCCAGTAAGAACTCAGATGCTGAGATGTACATCCTGGTCCATAATACGGGGGCCCCCTTGGCCAGTCATTTCTTTAGGATAAATTTCTAGAAGTAGATGTGATGGTTCATTTCAAGTGTCATCTTGACTGGGCCCTGGAAGGGCCTGGATATTTGGTTAAACAATGTTTCTGGCTGTTTCTGTGACAGTGTTTCCAAATAAGACTGGCATTTGAATTGGTAGACTGAGTAAGGCAGGACCCATCTCTCCCTGCAATGTGGGTGGGCCTCATCCAATCCATTGAGGGCCTGAGTAGAACAACAAAAAAAAAGAGAGGAAGGGAGAGCCTGGCTCTCTGCCTGATGTGAGCCGAAACATCGGTTTCCTGCCGTGGGATTGGGGCTTACACCATGGGACTTCTCGGCCTCAGAATCATGTGAGCCAGTTCCTTATAATAAATCTCTTTTATTGGCCCCTGTGTGTTCATTCTCCCTATCTTTGTCCACTACCTTTGAAGTCAGAGAGAATCAGTTCCAACTCAAGTCCCACCTCTTACTAGCCCCCAGTTCCTGAACCTCTCAGAGCCTTAGCTAGTTTCCATGTTGTAAAACGGTTTAGCTAAAGCTAAACCTCTGCGGGCTGGGTTGCAGGCGAGATCAGAAGGCCAAGGCACTGGGGGAAGTTCCCTGCTGTCCTTGGGCCAGGTCACCAGGGGCAAGTGTCCCCTCCCAGGCTAGAGCCTCAGGGCCAAGGTGCAATCTTGCCTTCGGAATATCTGTAATATTTAGCTGCCCTAACTCACGCCTTTCCTTTAAAAACAAAATAAAATTTAAATCCCTTGTTGTCCTGGGGCCACTAAATTGTCAGCCTGAGGCTGAGGGTGTGGCGGGTATGAGCCTGCATATTTTCTGTCTCATGTCAAAAGGTTTTGTCAGGCCAAGCCTCTGACATCCAGGGAGGCCAAAGTCAGTTCGGCCTAGGAATATGAGGTGAGCTGTGTATGTCAAGATCAGTGAAATGGAAAAACAAATGAGTTTTTTATAATTGTCGGTGCTTTGCTGCGAGGTTACATTTTGTCCCAGAAAATACAGGTTATTGATTTTCCCCTCTGTATATACAAATCCATTTATAATCCTACTATTGCAGAAAAGTAAAAACTAAAGAAAAAAAAAAAGAGATTGAAAAAAAGAAAAACAATTTGGCTCCCAGGGAAACGATACAGGAAACTAGAGCATGTGAGGATCCCATTAAGTTCCAGGATGAAGCGGGGCACGTTTGGAGTGTTCATGCAGGAAAGATTGGCAAGGAAAGATCAATTGAAACCATCTGTTTCTAGAAGAGGGCCAGGTGCCACCCTGACAGATGGGCATGAACGCCAGCCTGGCACGGGGCCAGCTGACGCCCCGCCTAATGGCAGAGAGCAGGGTCTCTCCTCAGCGTGTGTGGCGACCACCCAAACCCGGTCAACGCGGGGCCGCAGGGGCCTGTAACTCCTGTTCTCTTGCGTTCTGACGTGGAATTCTGCACAGTACTTGGGGCCGGAAGTGCAAGTGACCGTAAGGAAACAGGCACGGGGTGCTGAGGGCTACTCACCTATGTGTCCTCTAGGAAGAAATACACTTGAAAAGCAAGTTGCCCGTTAGAGCTTAGTCAAGAATTTCCCATGACCTGTGGCCTAGGACTGTTCCAAGAGGTAGGGATGGGGAGTAGGTTGGCATAGCTTGGCATTGCCAGTTGAAAGCCTTTCCTCTCAAAATGGATGTATACATTGATGACATTTACTGTTTCGGCCTTCTCTTTCCAAGAAAATGATTCGAATCCATTCTCACCTGTGGTAGCTCACACGGCCACAATTCTCACCCCTCCTTTCTTCCAGGCCCTTGGCCATGTGACTTTGCCGTGCCTTCCCACAGTGGGTGGCTTGATCTACCCCATCTCTGGGTGCTGGGCTCAGCCATGTGACTGGCTTAGGCCAATGGGCTGTTAGCAGGCATGTCACAGAGGCTCAAAATGGCCCATCCACTGGAGCTTGCCCTCTCTTGGGTATGTGCCATCTCCATGACAATATGCCCGAGCTAGCCTGCTGGACCATGAGAAACACGTGGAGTGGAGAGGAGCTGAGGCCAGCCGCGATCAGCCACCAGCTAGCCATGAGTGAGTCCGGCTGAGCTCAGCAGAGCTACCTAGCCAGCCATCTGGTTGCATAAGCAGAGCTTTGAGTTGTTAGGTGGCGTTGCTGTAGTAGAAAGAAGCTCACTGATAATAGTCAAAGGTCTAGAGGGCCTGAATTTGCCTTTGGTACACACAGGAAGGGGAGATCCATTTTCCACATACTTTCCAGCCCAGGCTGCCCCACTGATAATATTTATAGAGGAATTGGTGCAAATTTGTCTCCAGTTGCAGCAGCCTCAACAGTGGAATCCTGGGAGATTTTGGTGACTCAGAGCAGTCATAAGTTAGGCCATATTGGAACTATGTACGATTTTATAATATAATCACCCATAAAACCTTAAGAGCTCCTTTAGAAAAATGTTCAAAAATCACGCGTGGGCAAAAAGCTCCATATGTGTAACTAGAGCCAGCTAATGTTTGTTTTAGAAACATCTCTATTTCCTGACTTGCAAAAGTTCACCCTTGCAGACTCAGCAGGGTAATAACATTGGCATCTGCATTAATGTCCTGTACCTCTAACGAGAATCTCTTGCATCCACGTAGAAGTAATTTCAGGAGTTCTCATAGCAAGGTCGTAATTCTTAAATACTTAAGATATTATGTATGTTGCCTCTCCTGATGAATAGAACGTTTTTTCATCTCACTGTTAACAAACTTAGATTCTCTCAGGTGATTGAAAAGCTCTCTGCAAGCCTATAGTTCTATAAAACCTCTAAGTAATAGCAACAATAAAACCTTATTAGCCATTTCGGGCTCTGAATCAAGATTTTCAATCCTTGGCATCTAATTAAACGTTTTACATTTTAAAGGAACACGTAGCATCATACCTCTCTCCAAATGCTTCCTTTCCTGACTGGGATTAGAAAATTGGTCAAGACTTTGTACGAGGTGCACAAATGAAACTCAAAATAAAGATGTCTTACGTATATTGCTTTCAAACACGAGTGTCCGTCCTGGCTGGTATTGCTAATTGCAGGTGGAGGTTGAGGGGGCCATAAGAAGCCCATTGTGTCTGAATAATGTACAGGCATGCCAGGTGCTTTAGGGATGCTAAGCTTGTTAAATAAAGTCTCACCCCTACATTAGGAGGCAGATATAGCATATGATCCCTAATTTATGGAGCAATAAGAAGTGAAGGCCAGTAAGAACCTTCGAGTTCAGGCTTAAAACTCATCAGCCTTAGAAGCAGAAGCGCTCAGTTTTGAAATCCCAGATGCTCATCCGCCTTCTGCAATCCCCGTCACTTATAATCTGTGACCAATACTGTCACCACCGTGGCTACCGGATGCTCACAATGTGACCGGTCCAAACTGAGAGGTGCTATGTCACATAGGCACCAAAGTTCAAAGACTTCAGTATGAACAAGAAGGACTGAAAATACCTCAATAATTATTTTTGGACTGATTATATGTTGAAATGATCTTTTGGATATATTGGCTTAAGTAAAGCATACTACTGCCATCAGTTTTGTCTGTTTCTTTTTACTTTTGTGTGTGTGGCTCCTAGAAAATGGAAGATTCCCGATGTAACTTGAATTTGATTTCTATTGGGCAGGGCGCCCTAGAGGGAGAAAGACAGCAAAGGTCAACATGGACAACCTCCAACGGGAGTGGAGAACCTCCCAGGCCTGTCTCCAGGTTGGAGGGACTGAATGGGGAAATTATCCCTTAGTTATATCATATAGCAGCGCTCTCTGAATTGGGGCTGAGAGCTACAGGATCCCAGCACTGCCCGCTAACCTGACTCGATGATCAGCCGCTTCCATATGTGCTTGGGTTCTCAGGCTTCTGAAACTTTGGGTTCTTTGGTGGGTCTAGTTGCCAAGAGCTGGTGGGAGCTGTAGCAGGCAGCTGCGAAAATGACCACCAAGGGAACCCTGGGAGTGGCACTGAACATAGCTCCGGGGCTTTCGGATAGCCTCCTAACAGTACAGAAAGGGTGTTTGCCTTCCCCAAGGTCACTGCCTCATGCTGGGTTCCCCACGAGGAGGACTCAGAGATGGAGTTTAACGTGCAGGAGGTTTACTAGGGGGAGCCCTTGGGATCTAGCCCTGAGGAAGGGAGGGGAGGAGGCAAGAGCTGCCAGATGGAGAAATTGAGCTGCGATGCAGACTTCAGGGAAGCCTTAGGCGACTCTACAGGGAGTTTGAAAGACAGAATGAGACTTGGCGCCTTCTGAAGGTGGGGCGAGAGGGCTGAGCCTTCATGCCCCCTTGGCAATCAGTCATTGGAGGTAGGCTACCTGGGAAAAGTGTGGCCTTGGCTGGAGGGGCTCTCTCAGCTGAGAGGAAGGAGTCCTTCATTCCTGAAGGGGGATGCCGCGGTCACACAGCTGGCATCTGAACATAGGTCCCCTAATTCCTTGTCTAGAGCTGGTTCACCTGTTCTGCCCAACCAGAGCACCAAGCTGCTGTCCAGAGCGGGCAAAACAGAACCACCGCGATCTAGAGCCAGAAAGGCACTTTGCAGGGGAAACCTGTCAGGATGTTTTTGATTCTGCTCCCTCCACCTGCTCTGAAAGAGCGCCTGTTGTGCCACGGATTTTGTCAATCCTGGGGCAGTCAAGGAAAGAGGGGATTTACTAAAGGTGCAGCCGAGAGCTGCTGTGACTCTGGGCCAGTCAGATCTGCTGTGTCCTCTCACACAGATGTCACCTCCAACCTCAGCCAGCCGCGTCATCACTATAAGGAAAGCTTACGACTCATCAAAGACAAACACTGTAGCCTCAACTACTGGAGAAGCGCACACATCTGGGCACTCAGGATGACAGCATGGCGGCTCTTGAGTTGTACTCTTTACCCTCTCATCGTTAGCATCGTTTTCCAGCAAGAGCCCTCACCAATACGCCAAGTACACGTCTGGGTCAAGAGCCCTCAGCAACGGCAAAGCTCTCAAAAGAAATCAAGAAGGTGGTGAATTCTGGTCACTGCCCCATGCTTTCTGTGTGATGTGTTCTGAGCTAATGGTGTTGGCCTAAAGGGCTAGAGGACTGCCAAAATCTTGCAGGGGAAGGGGCTGATAGCGGCCACTGCCAGCTTAGAAAATGCAGAATTGGATCCAGGAAGCCTGACTCTATTTCTATCATTGTCTTTCTTAGGCAAGTTGCTCCGTTTTTTTTGTTTGTTTGTTTTTTGGTTTTTTTTGGTTAACATAGGAGTCATTCAGCCTTCACAGGGCCCCAGTAAAAAATAGATGGAACCATATCTCTCTCAGACAGACGGGAATGAGGGCTGGTGTTGCAGATAGCGCTCTGTTCAGAGCCCCGACTAGGGGGTGTGGAGAAATGCATGCAAAATAGAAGCCAGGTAATGAAAGTTCCAAGCATAGCAGCAAATAATCGGGCAATTATTGAACTAAGACTATAGCTTTAAGTCCTGAAACTTCTGAGTCAGAAAATTCTTCTAATAACAGTTAATAAGAACATAATCCTTAACCATAAGAAGCAGGGGAAGATGTCTAGAAGACGATGTGCAGGCTACAGTTGAGTTAACAAACAAAAACGCAGATTTGTGACGACTTTACCCAAAAAGAATGGAAAAATAGTAAGTTCAGTGAGGCTTGGCAAAGGTGAGAAGGCACAGGTAGGGAACACGAAAGACCCACTTTACCTTGATTAGCTCTTAATGAGTTTTTGACTGAATGGAGGGACCACTCTTTTACCTCCATCTTGTCAAGCCCACCAGAACCCCCCCGCCCCGCCCCTTTTTCTATTTGCCAAACATTCCTGTGCCTCAGTCCCCAAAGTGGGAGTTGGCTGATTGAATTTGCCCCACCGTTTCACCTCTGTGGTTTTCAAGTCCCAGCTCTATTACATGATAGAACCAAAGCCCTTTTTACTTGGCTCGTTCTTCCCTCTGTCAAAAGATACCTCCCAGCATGCCTGGCTGTGGAAACGTCCGTGGTGTGTGGTGGGTACCAGAACAGGGGTGATGGCACACACATGTGTAAGGTCGTGGGGGTGAGACCAGAAGAAGACCCAGGCTCTGTGAGGCCTGACACTCACAATCCTGGGATCCCTCTTTAAGTAAAATTATATAAGATTACAGGTACAAAATTAGGTATGACAAGAAATCACAAGAAATTCTGGATTTTAAAGAGTAGACTACCACATAAACCTCACAAAACCCAGACAGTGTAACATAATATTTTTATTAACTGCCTAACACACCTCTGTAGTTTCTGTTGTTGTTGTTTTGCGGTACACGGGCCTCTCACTGCCGTGGCCTCTCCCGCTGCGGAGCACAGGCTCCGGACGCGCAGGCTCAGCGGCCATGGCTCACGGGCCCAGCCGCTCCGCGGCACGTGGGATCTTCCCGGACCGGGGCGCAAACCCGTGTCCCCTGCATCGGCAGGCGGACTCTCAACCACTGCACCACCAGGGAAGCCCTGTAGTACTTTTTATCTGACAATTTTGGGCTGCATACTTGTTGATCGATTTTGGGTTTGATCAATAATTCTGAAAAAATACATAAAGTGAATCTGAAATTTAGGGCATACAAGAACAATTCAAATGCCTTCTTAAACTGCCACTACACTGTACTGGGCTACATAATTATGTAATCGAATTACTCTTATGGGATAAAAATCGACTCATTGATAAATACGTTTCTTTAGGGTATTTTGCTGTGTCAGTGGCAATTTTGCCTGATGTTTCATCTGGAATTGCCAGGCTTCATCAGAACAAGCGGCATTAGATGCTCTAAGATGTGGGCCAAATCACTGGGGTGGATAAAACATGCGACTTCACACAAAGACCTACTCACTGCTTGTACTGCTATAGGTTTGTCCCCTGCAAGAATTCTGATAAATTCTCTTCCGCATACATTCCGTGAGAAAGGAAAAAGGAATATATGGTACATTCGTAATTGTATCCATTGCCTTGCTGAATAGATTCCTGACAGGAGAGAATTTCTTTAATCTAGGGATAAGTAAGAACTTGCCCCTGCTTAGAATTTTTCGTCTGATGATTGGAAGAGTTTTCCACAGAGTATCTTCTGATTCCATGCCTTTTGCACCTTGTTTCTCCGCCACTACCTGTATGCTTCTGGTTCTGCGTACCATAGGACACGTTTACATTGAGATACAACCTCTGGGCCTGCGTCCTCATGTTACATCACCTGGGGAGTCAATCCAGCGAGTGCTGAGACTGTCTCTGGAAGCTATTCTTACACTGGGATGGCTAGTGATATCTTAAAAATACAGCTGGCCCAAGGCAGTCTCTGAGGATTGGTTCCAGGGCCAGCAGAGGATATTAAAATCCATGTATGCTCTAGTCCCAGAGTCGGCCCTCCCTATCTGTGGATTCCACATGTGCAGATTCAACCAACCTCAGATAGCAAATGCAGGAGCATGAAAAGAATCTGTGTGTAAGTGGATCCTTGCAGTTCAAACACATGTTGTTCAAAGATCGACTGTACACACAAACTATCCCACTGAACCCAAATTAAATACATCCCCCCACTCAACTTCCTCTTAGCTGGATATAAGAATAAATTCCCCTAGCTGCTCCAGTGCTACCAGATATGAGGGGAAGTGTGGCCGACAGGAAGTAGGAGGAGAGGGAAATTGGTCACAGACGGATAGATAGATGAATAAGATATAGCACTGCCCCCAAGAATCTTGCAAACCGATAGGGTATTTAAAGATGGCATGTAAGTGGCTACAGTACAAGATGAAAATTGATGAGGCCTTCACAAGGATAAACAGAAACAATAATAAAAAGCTAACACTCACTGAGTACTTACTATGTGCCATATACTTTTCTAAGCATCTTGTACGTGCAATATCTTTTAAACCTCGCAGCAACTCTAAAAGAATGGGTACTAGTATGAACAGCCCATTTTACAGACGTAGAAACTGAGGCTAAGAGAGATTTGATGAGTTATTCGAGGTCACATGCTAATGGAGGGCAGAGCCTGGGAATGGGGAGACTGACTGAAGGTGGGAGGTCGGCTGGCACCAGGACAAGTGCTAATGGGGCAGTGGGAAGATGGGTAGGAGGTTGGGTGACTCCCAGATAGCTGGCTTTGGGGACAAAAAACAGTGATGTTTTTTGATGAAAAGGGGAATGTAAGGAGGGGAAGCTGGCTTTAAAGAAAGGTGATTAATTTACTCCTGCCATATTGATTTGAAGCACTTGTGGGACAGCCACGTAGAGATGGCCTGGAGGCAGTTGGATGTCTGAGTCCAGAGCTCAAGAGAGAGATCTGGGCAGGAGACAGACGGGGTAGGTCATCCCTGTGTAGTGATGGTCGACTTCAGGAGACTGTCTGAATTCCCTTGGGATGTGTTGGGTGTTAGGAGGAAGCCAAGCTGTAATTCTGGGGTGGCCAGAGAAAGAAGGGTGGGCAAAGCAGCGGGCAGCAAGGGGGCAAGAAACCCAGCAAGCTGAGGGAGGAAAGCACTTCAAGAAGAGCTCATGGTCACAGCGATACATGTTGCAGATAAAGGCTGCGATTCTTGTATTTAGCAAAAAATTCACAATAATCCTGGTGTCCGAGTGTGGGTTGTCCCTGAGACAAGGACTTGAGAGGAAGTGGATTTTAGGAGATTTAGAGACTACGGGCAGTGGGGAAGTGGGATGGGAAAGGGAAGGTGGCCAATAAAGGGAACATCACCAAGCTGGTTCCCACTGTGGGCAACTGGTGCTCAATCCCACAGGGACCCCTGGGAGATGGTGTGACGCACATAGCTCAGGGGTATCTATCACAGGTTAGGTTCCCTGGAGGCAGAAACCGAAATGGAGTTTGGCATGTGAGATAGTTCCTAGGACCGCCATCAGTGAAAGGAGGGGGAGAAAGTGGGACTGGGACGGGGGAGGGCTTGAACGGCAAAGCTGGCCTGGCAAACCTGGACAGACCCTATGGGAGACGCTGAAGCGTGTAGAGCCTGTCAGAGTTGTCCCACGGTGGATGAAATAACCAATCATTGGAGGCCGGCTACCCCAGGAAGTGCCTTTGGGGAGAGGTGGTTTTCTGCTGACAATGGGGCCACAAGTCCCTCCCTGAAGGGGACCTGGGGGCACATCTCTATGGCCCCCACATTTGCCCTCTCGAGGAAGCTGGGCTGGTCCTACACCCGAGGGTCACGGTTGAGCCAGCCAGAGGTGCCATAATCTCTCAGCACTGCTGACCTGTTTCATATACGGGCAGAGCAGAGCTCATGGCTTCAGGCGTGAAGTGGGGTGTGAGCAGTGGGATGAAGAGGTAAGGCCTGTACCACGTGGGTGGGGCACCGAGAGGTGCATGAGAGGAGTTTCAAGCAAATGCTGCTGGTAAGGGAGAAGCCAGCTGAGAAGCTGGCTCACAGCCCCTCTCCTCTGAGGCTTTGTCTCAGCTATGGGACTTTGCCTCCTGGGGCCATGGCTGATGGATCCATGGGAAGATACCTGACTCAGGCTGGACCAATCAGAATCCTTCCCTGAGATTTTCAAACTGGACTTAAAGGGAGCCGTGGGGTAGAAGGGTCTGGAGCAGTTGGGCATAACGTGGAGGAAAGAATGACATCATTCCAAAAGAAGCTGGGAGTAGAGAGAGTGTGAGGGCCACAAGAAAAATGTCCCAGGGGATCTGGTGGCCCAGCTGCATCCCTTTCCTTCTTTTCTTCCCACGGTCGTGCAAGATTCCTAGCATCCTGCCAATAAAACCCCCATTGTGCTAAGCAAGGCTGGGCTGAGTTTCCTGTCTTGGAGATGAGAGTTAAGGATTGAGTGGGATGTGAAGAAACACCGTGCGTGCAGAGGATTCCCAAAGAGCTCACGACCAAGAGAAGGGGGCGGGGGGGGGGGGGGGGGGG
>NW_006778821.1:2719753-2760458 GCF_000442215.2 Lipotes vexillifer | reverse complement strand
GGGGGGGGGGGGGGGGGGGGGGGGGGAGAGAGAGAGAGGATGCTGAAACTCGATGAGAATGCGGGGTCAAGGAAGGGTTTTTTATTTTATTTTTTTAAGCTGTGGAAAACTTAAACATGTTTATGTGCTGAGGGTAAAGAGCCAGTAAGAGTAGCATAAATCATAACAACAGAATATACTAAAACGAGGCAAAAATACAAAACTGTAAAAGCCTTAAAGATAAAGAAAATATGCTCTCAATAAACATAAGGAGAAAAGGCAGAAGGAAAAAAAAGCCTTGCAGTGGAAAGCAGGCATTGGCCTGAGTACCCCACAGTCCATCCCCAGACCTGGGCAGCCGCTCACTCTGGGGTCAGAGAACAGTTCCACGCCCTTAGCCTCTTGCTTCTTTCGCCTCCGGGGCCTCACCCAGGGGACCAGGAAGGGGCCCTTGAGAAGCAGTTACCTGGTGATTAGGATGAGACATGTCCACCGAGTCCAGTACACACAGCCTTGGGTGCTTACTCAAGTCCACAGTTGGAAAGGGGCCACGGGAAAGCAGGAGATGGAAGATGCAGGAGAGAAAGATGACTGCCCAGGTCCCTGCAGAGGAGCTGGTGTCCAGAACACAAGGGAGAGATTCGCCTCAGATCAGATAAGAGGCCCCTGGCTATGAGACAAGAGCAGAGGAAGAAACCTTGTATGTCAGGGGGTGGGGGTGGGCCGGAAGGGGACTTCATTTTCTCTGTAAACTCAAAGGCAAGGGCATCTGCTGAGAGTTATCATCAGGAATGGGCTGGAGGTATCAGTTAGGAAGGCTTTTGGCTTCAAGTACCCCCAAATCCAACTAATAGTGGCTTATATCCCAAAGGCCTTTACTGCTTAGCAAGCAAGAAGTCTGGAGGTAGGCAGTTTCAAGGTTCGTCCATGGTTCATTGATTGTATGGAGGCACCGATTCTATCAGCCACTCTGCCCTGCCATCCTTAGTTATTGACTTTTCCTCCCCATGCTTGCTACCTTGTAGTGTCAACATGTCTGCCGTAGCTCCAGGAATCAAGTGTTTATTTTAGGAGAGAGAGTCACAGACAGTCAGGCAATGAGAAAACTCTTTCACTCTCGCCTCTTGTCAGGAAGAAACATTCTCTTCAGAAGCTTCCCAGGAGGCTTCCCCTTATTAGCCAAGACTGTGTCACAAACCCATCATAAAACATATTACCTAAAATTAAGAGATCTTTGCCTAATGCCCAAACAAAATTGGATTCTGTTAGCAGGGAACAGGTGGGGGAAATGCCTTGGGTGGAGAGCCTTAGAGTCTGCTACAATCAGGTAGGCGGATGGAGAAGAGGAAAAAAGTTTTCCGGTAGCTACAAAAGGGAAAGGAAAGAAATAAAGCATTGCCCAGCAGCAGCAGAGGTCCAGCTGGGTTTGAGGCCCGGCATAAGGGAGCAGGGTGAAAGCAGGGCAGATGGGAATGACCGCCAAAGCCCCATTTACATAGAAGGCCTCCATCAGGTGCCACCAAAACTTCACATGATGGCATGATCAAATTCCAAAACGTCCACTGGCCTGATCATCACGTATCACGAACACTTACGGTTCAGCTGCAGGAAAAGAAACTGCTCCAGCCATTTTAAGCAGAAAGGGATTTAATGCAGGGTATTGGGTATTTGCAAAATTGTTGTAAGAATGGGAGGATCGGGACTTCCCTGGTGGTCCAGTGGTTAAGACTCTGCACCCCCAATGCAGGCGGCCCGGGTTCGATCCCTGGTCAGGGAACTAGATCCCACATGCTGCAACTGAGAGCCCGCGTGCCGCAACTAAAGATCCCACATGCCACAACGAAGATCCCACGTGCCGCAACTAAGACCTGGCCCAGCAAAAAAAAAAAGAAACAAAAAGAATGGGAGGTTCAGGCTTTGGGCTGGCCCTCCAGGACTGACTCTCAGAATGATACCACAGAACTACTGGCCTGCCAGGGGAGCTACTCTACCTTGACCTCAGCCAGAAAGGTTGAAGGCTGTATAGGGACTGGTGGTTTCAAGAGCGTGATGCTTTAGCTGTGATCCAGGGGTCAGGAAGACTTGCATGCTGTTGCCACAACTGCCAACTGACACTCATGGGGCTAGTGTTGGGCACTGGAAAACTACTGCAGGAACTTACTTGCCCTATGACCATGCTTGTCAATGGAACGTGGCCTCAGCCTCACTCCCACCCTCCAAGTAATCCACAAGAGCATCAAACGGGTAGAATCCAATTCACACTCGGAACACTAGCTTCCCACACCCTGAAGTATAGGAAGGCACAGAAAAGGAGGGTAGGATGAATGTCGAGAACACAAATCCTCCATATGCACTATGACATTCTAGTAACTTTTCCTGATCCCAAGGCTGCTTTTAAGAGCTCTTTCATGCTTCAGATCACAAAAAGCTTTGGTGAATGATTTTTTTAAATTTATTTTTATTTGTAACCATGGTTACAAATAAAAAACCCCTCCACATAACGTAAAGTTTACCATCATAACCATTTATAAGTGTACAGTTCAGTAGTGTCAAGTATATTCACATTGTTATGTAACAGAGCTCCAGAATGTTTTCATCTTGTAAAACTGGAACTACATACTCATCAAACGATAACTCCTCATTCCCCCTCCCCCCAGGCCCTGGCAACCACCATTCTACTTTCTGCTTCTATGAATTTGACTACTCTAGATACCTCAAAAAAGTAAAATCATACAGAATTTGTCATTTTGTGATTGGTTTATTTCTGGTGAATGATTCTTTTAAGAAACTCAGGCTATCAAGATCTGCAATGAACAAATAGGACCCCCAGTTATATTACAAATCTTTGCTATAATGAGCAAAGACATTCTACAGTCTCCAGAGGAGAGCTATAATGCCTCAGCCCAAAAAGCATCCCTTTAGGCAGATTTTATAGTGATATATGTCTTTTTCTCCAAAACCCTGGATAGGCATAGAACTCTCAAAATGAGTGGTCAAGAAAAACCTCACTACAGTGGGGAGAATGCTATTTCCAGTATACTTTCTGCAATAGGCAGAATTCTGGGACGGCCCCCAGGGTTCCTCAGTCAGTAGAATCCCCTCTCCTTGAGTGTGGGAGGGACTTATGAATATGGTGACATATCATTGTAATGATTAGGTTGTAGCACATTGCATGGTTGACTTTAAGAAAGGGAGATGAGGAGGGGGCTCAAGATGGAGTAGGAGGACGTGGAGCTCACCTCCTCCCACAAAAACATCAAAAATACATCTACATGTGGAATAGCTCTCACAGAAAACTAACTGGAAACTGGCAGAAGAACTCCTATACAACCAAAGCTGTAAGAAAAATCTCCACATAACTGGGTAGGATGGAAGAAAGGTACTGGTTTGGGACCCGCACTCCCGGGAGGGATCAGAAAGGAAGAGAAGGTCTACATGGGTGGACCCTCACCCTGGAGAGCAAGCAGGTCGAGCCACAGTCTGGGCATCCCACGCCTGGGGTCCTGCATGGAGGAGACACACCCGCTTGGCTGCTGAGAGGACCAATGGGACAGACAGAAGGGCTGGAGAAGCCTAGACTCTACTTGAGAGGAGTGTGCACATGATGGCTTTCCAACAATAAGGGCAGAAAAAGCCTTGCGCTGGTGGCTGCTGCCTGGCCACACTCCCCGATCCGATGGGGCAAACACCCCAGCCCTGCTCACTCTACACCACAGCTTGATGATCTGGGCCAACCAGGCCCTGGGAAATGACTGGATCTAGCTACGCATAGACAGCCTGGGGGGCCTAGGGTGCAGTCCGGGTGGCGAGGCGACGGCTATTGTCAGCAAGCTCAGGAGCAAGCAGAGTTAGTGTCCCAGCCAGAGCACCCTGCCTCCACCCACTCCACACTGCAGTTTAGCACTGGATCTGGAACAGACACGTCCTGGGAGAAGACTGCCACAGAGGCAGCCCAGATCTCAGGCTGAAACACAGCCACCTCAGTTCCTGCAGCCACAATGCCCCGACCCTGCAACCCCAGCCTACTCAACACCACAGCCTTGCACTAGATCTGGGATGAACAAAACAGGGGACAGGGTGTGACCTTGGGCTGCTTCTGAGCAGAGCTGCAGATGCCTACACAGGCGGCGCATAGGTCTCCTGTGAGCACATGGGCCTCACTTGCTACAGCAATTACCTTATTTGGGCCAGGGCATGCACTCAAGGACAACAGAGCCTGATTGAACCTGACCCTCAGGTTTTCTACTCCAACAACTGGGGAGTAGACCCTGCCCCTGACAGGGCAGCAACAGCTACAGAGCAGAGAAGAAGTCCTGCCACACACCCTGCATAGGCTTTAATTCCCCCCACACCAACCACACCCCCTATCAAGGGGATAACAGCCAGCACACCCTGAAGAAAGACGTGTTTGGCGTCCATATCAAAACCAGCCCTCCCACCAAAGACATTAGACACACACAGTCTATGCAGGAATGCTCCCACGTAAAAACACCCATTCAAGACCACAGCAGGTAACTGTTCCTCCTAAATTCTTAGAGACAGAGAACACTAAGTAAAATGAAAAGGCAAAGGAACTACTCGCAGTTAAAAGAGCAAGAGAAATCCCCTGAAAGAACAAATAATGAAACAGAGCTCACCAGTCTATCAGACCCAAGTTAAAAAAGGTGGTAATAAAAATGCTAACAGAATTTTAAAAGATTATCGATAGAAACACAGATCACTGTAACAAGGAACTAGAAACTACAAAGATGAACCAATAAAAAATAGGTAATTCAATTGCCGAGATAAAAAGCAATCTAGAAGCAATGAATAGCAGACTAAATGACATAGAACAACAAATAAGTGATCTGGAAGATAGAAAAATGGAAATCACCCAATCAGAACAGCAGACAGAAAGACAAATGAAAAAACAATGAAAGCAACATACAAGATCTTCGGGATAACATAAAACGTACCAACATACACATAATAAGGGTTCCAGAATGAGAAGAGAGAGAAGAGGGGATTGAAAATGTATTTGAAGAAATTATGGCTGAAAACTTCCCAAACCTAAAGAAGGAAACAGATATCCAGGAACAGGAAGCACAGAGGATCCCCCCAAAAATGAACCCAAATAGACCCGCACTAAAACATAGCATAATTAAAATGGCAAAAGTTAAAGAGAGAATTCTAAAAGCAGCAAGAGAGGGAATTCCCTGGTGGTCCAGTGGTTAGGACTTGGCACCTTCACTGCTGTGGCCTGGGTTCAATCCCTGGTCTGGGAACTAAGATCCCACAAGCCGTGCAGCATGGCAAATAAACAAATAAATAAATAAATAAAAGCAGCAAGAGGAAAACAAAGAGACAGTTACAAGGGAACCCCTATAAGGCTATCAGTTGATTTCTCTCCAGAAACTCTGTAGGCCAGAAGGGAGTGATATGATATATTCAAAGTCCTGAAAGGGAAAATCCTGCAACTCAGGATACTCTACCCAGCAAGATTATCATTTAGAATAGAAGGAAAGAAAATGAGTTTCTCAGACAAACAAAAACTAAAAGAACTCAACAATACTAAAGCTACCCTAAAAGAAACATTGAAGGGTCTTCTCTAAATAGAAAAGAAGCAAGAATCTATAGGAAAAGGAAAACCACAGTAAGAAAGGCAAATATATAGTAAGAATTGAAGATCACTTAAATAAGACAGTACATAGATTTAAGAACAATTAAAAATTTGTAAAAGTGTTTATAGCTACAATAAACAGTAAAAGGATAAGCATGAAGTTGTAAAATAGGATGTCAAAATCACAAAATGTGGGGAGAAGAGTATAAAAATGTAGATCTTTTAGAATGTGTTTGAATTTGAATGACTATCAGTTTAAAGCAAGTAGATACAGTTATGGGTCAATATACTTGAACTCCATGGTAACCACAGATCAGAAACATACAAGAGAATCACAAAATCCAAAAAAAAAGGAACTCAAGCATACTACAAAAGAATATCATCAAGCCACAAAAGGAAAAACAAAAAGAAGAAGAAATGAACAAAGAAGAACTACAAAAACAACTGGAAAACAAAGATTTAAATGGCAATAAGTATATACCTATCAATAAGTATTTTAAATGTCAATGGACTAAATGCTCAGATCAAAAGACACAGAGTGGCAGACTGGATGAAAAAACAAGAATCTGCAATATGCTGCCTACAAGAGACTCAATTCAGGGTGAAAGACACACACAGACTGAAAGTGAGGGGATGGAAAAACACATTTCATGGAAATAGAAATGACAAAAAAGCGAGGGTAACGATACTCACATCAGACAAAGTAGACTTAAGACAAAGGCCATAAAGAAAGACAAAGAACGGCATCATGTAATGATAAAGGAATCAATACAAGAAGATGATATTACACACATCAACATATACGTACCCCACATAGGAGCACCTAAATGTACACAGCAAACACTAAGAGACATAAAGGGAGAAACTGACAATAACACAATAACCGTAGGAGATTTTAACACTGCACTGACATCAATGGACAGATCATCCAGACAGAAAATCAATGAGGCAACTGAGGTCCTAAATGACTGGTTGGACTTAACTGATATCTACAGAACACTACAACCAAACCCCCCCCCCCCCAGAATACACATTCTTTTCAAGCATGCATGGAACATTCTCTAGGATAGATCACGTGCTAGGTCACAAAACAAATCTCAACAAATTTAAGAGAACAGAAAATTTCAAGCATCTTTTCTGACCACAGCGGTATGAAACTAGAAATCAAACACAGGAAGTAAAACGGGAAAAGAACAAACACATGGAGACTAAACAACATGCTACTAAAAAAACCAATGGGACAATGATGAAATCAAAGAAGAAATCAGAAAATACTTCAAGACAAACAAAAATGAAAATGTAACTTTACAAAAGCTATGGGCTGTAGCAAAAGCATTTCTAAGTGGGAAGTTCATAGTGCCACAGACCTTCTTTAAGAAACAAGAAAAATCTCAAATAAACAACCTAACCTACCACCTAAAAGAATTAGAAAAAGAAAAACAAACAAAACCCAAAGTCAGCAGAAGGAAGGAAATAATAAAGATCAGAGACGAAATAAATAAAATAGAGATTAAAAAAAATCAATAAAACCAAGAGCTGTTTTTTTTTGAAAAGATAAGCAAAATTGACAAACCTCTAGCCAGGCTCACCAAGAAGAAACGAGAAAGGACCCAAATAAACAAAATAAGAAATGAAAGAGGAGAAATAACAACTGATACCACAGAAATTTTAAAAATTATAAGGGAATACTATGAACAGTTAGGTATATGTCAACAAATTGGACAGTCTAGAAGAAATGGACAAGTTTATAGAAACATACGGCTTGCCAAAATTGACTGAAGAAGAAATAGATAATTTGAACAGACTGATCAATAGAAATAGAATCTGTAAAAAAAAAACCCCAATCAAACAAACAAACAACAACAACAACAAAAACTCCCTGTAAACGAAAGTCCAGGACCAGATGGCTTCACTGGGGAATTCTACCAAACATACCAAGAGTAATGTATACTATCCTTCTCAAACTATTCCAAAAATTGAAGAGGAAGGAAGACTCCCAAATTCATTCTATGAGGCCACAATCACCCTGACACCAAAACCAGACAAAGACACTACAAAAAAAGAGAAAATTACAGGCCAATATCTTTGATGAATATAGATGCAAAAATCCTCAACAAAATATTAGCAAATTGAACCCAACAATACATAAAAAGAACATACACTATGATCAAGTTGGATTCATTCCAGGGTCACAAGAATGGTTCAACATATGCAAATCAATCAGTGTGATATGCCACAGTAGCAAAAGGAAAGACAAAAACCACATGATCATCTCAACAGACACAGAAAAAGCATTTGACACAATTCAACATCCATTCATGATAAAAACTCTCACCAAAGTGGGTACAGAGGGAACATATCTCAACATAATAAAGGCCATTTATGACAAACCCACAGCCAACATAATACTCAATGATGAAAAGCTGAAAGCTTTCCTGCTAAATTCTGGAACAAGACAAGGATGCCCACTCTCATCACTCCTATTCAACATAGTATTAGTATAGTATTGGAAGCCTTAGCCACAGCAATCAGACAAGAAAAAGAAATAAAAGGTATCTAAATTAGAAGGGAATAGGTAAAACCGTCATTATTTGCAAATGACATGATACTCTATATGGAGAACCCTAAAGTCTCCACACAAAAACTATTAAAATAAATTAATTCAGCAAGGTAGCAGGATACAAGATCAATATACACAAATCTGTTGCATTTCTTTACACTAATAATGAATATCAGAAAGTAAAAAAAAAAAAAAAAATCCTGTTGCAAATCACGTAAATAAAGTACCTAGGAATAAACTTAACCAAGGAGGTGAAAGACCTATGTGCCGAAAACTATAAAACATTGATAAAGGAAATTGAAAATGATTGAAAGAAATGGAAAGAGAACCTGTGCTCTTAGATTGGAAGAATTAATATTGTCAAAATGGCCATACCCAAAGCAATCTACAGATTTAATGCAATCCCTATCAAAATACACAGGACATTTTTCACAGAACTAGAACGAACAATCCTAAAATTTATATGGAATTACAAAAGACCCAGAATTGCTGAAACAATCCTGAGAAAAAAGAACAAAGATGGAGGCATAACCCTTCCAGACTTCAGACAATACTACACAAAGCTACAGTAATCAAAACAGTATGGTGTTGGCACAAAAACAGAAATATAGATCAATGGTACAGAATAGAGAGCCCAGAAATAAACCCATACACCTACAGTCACTTAATCTATGACAAAGGAGGCAAGAATACACAATGGAGAAAGGACAGTCTCTTCAGCAAGTGGTGTTGGGAAAGCTGGACAGTACATGTAAATCAATGAAATGAGAACACTCCCTCAAACCATATACAAAAATAAAACTCGAAATGGTTTAAAGACCTAAGTATAAGACATGACCCCATAAAACTCCTAGACTAGAACATAGGCAAAACATTCTCTGACATAAATCATAGCAATATTTTCTTAGATCAGTCTCCCATGGCAAAAGAAATAAGAGCAAAAATAAACAAATGGGACCTAATTAAATTTAAAAGCTTTTGCACAGAAAAGGGAACCACCAACAAAATGAAAAGACAATCTATGGAATGGGAGAAAATATTTGCAAACGATGCAACTGACAAATATATACAAACAGCTCATACAACTCAATATCAAAAAAACAAACAACCCAATTAATAAATGGGCAGAAAACCTAAATACATGTTTCTCCAAAGATGACACACAGATGGCCAACAAGCACATGAAAAGATGCTCAACATCACTAATTACTGGAGAAACGCAAATCAAAACCACAATGAGGTATCACCTCACACCTGTCAGGATGGCCATCATCAAAAACTCTACAAATAACATTGATAAATGCTGGAGAGGGTGTGGAGAAGAGGGAACCCTCCTACACTGTTGATGGGAATGTAAATTGGCACAGTCACTGTGGAGAACAGTATGGAGGTTCCTTGGAAAACTAAAAATAAAGCTACCATGTGATCCAGCAATCCCATTCTTGGGTATATATCCAGAAAAGATGAAAACTCTAATTCGAAAAGATACATTCAATCCAATGTTCACAGCAGCACTATTTACAACAGCCAAGACGTGGAGACAACCCAAGTGCCCATCAACAGACGACTGGCTTAAGAAGATGTGGTATAAATGTAAAATGGAATATTACTCAGCCATAAAAAGAATGAAATATTACCATTTGTAGCAATGTGGATGGACCTAGAGAATATTATGCACATTGAAATAAGTCAGACAGAGAAAGACAAATACCATATGGTATCACTTATATGTGGAATCTAAAAAATAATACAGGGCTTCCCTGGTGGCACAGTGGTTAAGATTCCTCCTGCCAATGCAGGGGACAGGGGTTTGAGCCCTGGTCCGGGAAGATCCCACATGCTGCGGAGCAACTAAGCCCGTGCGCCACAACTACTGAGCCCACGTGCCACAACTACTGAAGCCCATGCGCCTAGAGCCTGTGCTCTGCAACAAGAGAAGCCACTGCAATGAGAAGCCCGCGCACTGCAGCAAAGTTTCCCCCACTCGCCACGACTACAGAAAGCCCACACGCAGCAACGGAGACCCAACGCAGCCAAAAATAAATAATTTATTTTTTAAAAAAAGTAATGAAGAAGATAAGGATTTGAGAGAATGTGACAGATATTTCAGATTGGCAAAAAGATACAAAATAAAGGTAATGGGAGTCCTGAAGAAGAAAACCAAAGCAAGGAAACAAAATAAATACTGAACACCATAAGTTAAGAAAATTTGCCTAAACTGCAAAAAAAAAAAAGTGTGTGTTCGGGGGGAGATTATCCCAGGTGGGCCTGACCTAAACAGGTGAGTCCTTAAAAAGGAACTGGGCTCCTGGTACTGAGAAGGATACAACACCTGAGAGACACTTGGTATCAGGGAGATTTTCCATTCCATTGCCAGGACCTGAAAGCAGTCTCTAGGGGCTGAGAGTAAGCCCTGGCCAACAGCGAGCAAAAACTCAGGTACCTCAGTCCTACAACTGCAAGGAACTGAGTCCTGCCAGCAACCTGAATGAACCTGAAAGGCAACCCTGAGCTTCAGGCAAGATTACAGCTCTGGCCGACACCTTGATTTTAGCCTTGTGAGAACCTGAGCTGGAATCCAGCCATGCCAGGCCCCGACTTCTAACCTATAGAACTATGAGCTAATAAATGGCTGTTGTTTTAGGCTGCTAAATTTGCGGTCAGCCGTCACAGAGCCATAGAAAACTAATACACCTCCGTTCTAACATTGGCCCTGCTTCCAGTTTACTGGGTGACCAAGGGTATGTCACTCACCCTCTCCGAACTTCAGCTTCCATAGTTAATGACAACAACAACTCATCTCCTGCCTGCAGGATTCAAATGGAAATCAAATTACTTAACGTATGTGAAAGCATTTGCGAAGTTATAAAGTGGCTTATAAATGGAAAGTTTATTATTGTCACGTTCAAAATAAACCCCCAACTTTGACCGCAGGAAATGATTTAGAATCAACCAACCTAGGGCTGTGGAGTTAAAGAATCATGGGGCTAAAATCCAGGCTCTTCCACTTATTAGCCCATCTTTTAATGGGGTTATTTAACCTCTTTAAGACCTAGTGTCCTGGGCGTACAAATATGAACCTCATAAGGCTGTTGTGTGCTTCAAATATCATAGTGCCTGGCACAGAATAAGCGCTCAGTAAAACACTAAAAATAACACTAAAAATCATTTATGTACCAGGCCTGGAGGGCAGCCCATCCAGATCGGGGCAGATCAGAAGGCTCCAGGAGAGAGATTTTCCAATGAAATCGATCGAATACTAGATGTGTCTGAATATCTTCAGAGCCGATTCAGACATCCGGCAAAGTTTACAGCTGCATTACTGATAAATATGTAGAAAACTAAGAAACCCAAAAGCCAGATGACTATTAACTCCAGGGGAAGGACTGTGCAAGAAAAAAAGTAATAACCATAATTCACTACCATGGATCAGCTGTATAAAATATTTACCAAACACTGAGACATCTAATAAGATAAACACTGAATAGTGATCCAATCAAAAGTACACTATAACTCTATTGGGAGCACGCGGGGAGGGTGAGGCACACGTGTGGAAAAGGCAGGAGGAGAAATGAAAAAAATTTAAAGAAAAAAGAACGGATTCATGGATGAAGTGTCATGATGCTCTGATTCGATGACTGTAAGTGAAAGATATTTTAGTCCATTAAAGATTTTAACTTGTAAACAAAGATATAGTGATATTTTAAGGCCACAACCACAGGATTCGGGGCTAGCTCGGAGTCATATGACAGGGCAACATTTTCCTGTCAGAGGGAGAGCTGCAGGGTTCCAGAAGTTTCTAGCAAGTGAAAATTAAATCCCTATGTATTTTACTTTGGGAAGGTAAAGAAAACAGTAAATAAACATGAAGGCATCTGCCTAAATCAAATCCGAGCAGAGACAAAATGACATACGGGTGGCAGCGTTCAGGAGTGAATTTGACATCATTTATTCTCCAAGCTCACCAGATCCAACACTAAACAGGTCCATATCCGGCTGACATGACGGCTGAGGGCCTGTAACAAAATAGGGCCTTATCAGCCCTGGGTTGGTTGATTCTAAACCATTTCCTGTGGTCAAAGTTGGGGGTTTATTTTGAACATGACAATAATAAACTTTCCATTTATAAGCCGCTTAATAACTTTGCAAATGTTTTCACGTACATTAAGTAATTTGGTTTTCACATGAATCCTGCAGGCAGGCGATGAGTTACTGTTGTCAGTAACTGTGGAAGCTGAAGCTCAGAGAGGGTGAGTGACATGCCCTTGGTCACCCAGTAAACTGGAAGCAGGGCCAAGGTTAGAACCGAGGTGTGTTAGTTTTCTACGGCTCTATGACAGATGACCGCGAATTTAGCAGCCTAAAACAACAGCCATTTATTAGCTCATAGTTCTGTAGGTTAGAAATTGGGGCTTTTTCCCCAGTAGTATCCTAATGTATAATTTACATGCAGGAAAGAGCACAGATCTTAAGTGCTCAATTTCTTTTTTATATGTGTATATACCTATGTGACCAGCACTCAGATCAAGACCTGGAACACTTTTATCACCCCCCAGAGAGCTCTCCTATGTCCCTTTCCAGTTAATTCCACCCCCCTTTGCCTCCCAGAGGTAACTGCTATTGTGACTTTTACTACCGTAGATTAAGCTTTGCCTCTCTTTAAGCTTCATGTAAATAGAAACGTGTAGTATTTACTCATATGTCTGGCTTTTTTCACTCTGCAGGATGTCTGTGATTCATCCATGTAGCTGTGTATATTCATGCTTTGTTCTTTTCTAAAAAATGCATTTTGGTTTTTTAAATTGAGGTATAACTGATATATAACATTATGTTAGTTTCAGGGGTACAGCATAATGATTTGATATTTGTATATATTGCAAAGTGATCACCTCAGTAAAATCTAGACAACATCTGTCACTACACAGTTACAAAAATTTGTTTTCTCGTGATGAGAACTTTTAAGAACTACTCTCACGCTTTATTCTTTTATATCCCACTGTACGAATATCCATTCTACTGCGAATGGACACTTGGGCTGTTTGCAGCCCTGTGCTCTTAACCGCTAAGCTATGCATGAGGTCAATGTCATCCCCCAGCTGATTGGCTTTTCTTGGACTTCACTTACCAAGGCTGGTGGGATTGCTGGAGTGGATTCATCGTCAGGGAGCAGGTGACGGCCTTGGGGCTTCTAAGGAAGCGGGCCTTGGACCATGCTGGTGAGGGTAAGAGGCGAAATACCTTTGCCCACCGGAGACAGGAGAGCCCAGCTGCATCCGAAGGCTGCCTCATCCTTCACGGGCAGCCACAGTTTCTCCCTGAGGGTAATTGTTTTGAAATCTCCATGGAGACTCGAGAGCCCCGACAGTTCCCTGGGACGTCCCTGGGCTTCCATCTCTCAAGTCATCAGGGTTAGGAGGGGTTGTCTGGCCTCAAAAGCCATTTGTAAAGCTAACAAACAAGTCACAAGGTAAATTGAGTCCCGTGTGTCTCTGGGTGAACCCAGCGGCAGTTTCATTGTGGGCTTAAGGGTGGGACTGCTAAGGCGCAGGCACGTGGGGTCACCTGCACAAAGCCTGGGGAAGTTTTATGGGCCCTCAGTGGACTTGCACGCCAGCTACAATGAACATGCCCAACAAAGGGGCCCTTTAAAGAAAAGTTTTACGGCCTTCAACAGCAAGCTGGGGCTTGTTCTCTGGCTTTGGGGAGGAGGTGAGAGAGAAGGTGATTTACAGCAGCTGGGGTACCTCCCCTCCTGTGAACTTCTCCAGGTTAAAACACGCATCTGGTGGTCTCCAGAAGCCTGCAGGCTGGTCTGTGGTGAGCAGCTGGGGGTGACAGCTTACAGCTGCAAGGATGATTAAAAGCCTGGCAAACGGGACTGATGGGCACTCTTTCAAAGAACTTGGATTATTAAGCCTGTAAGTAAAGTCGAAGTAAAGAGAAGTAAAGACGAATACCCACACTCAAGTATATAAGGGGCTTTTACACCGAAGTCGGTGGTCAGCGATTCTCCATCTCTCAGAAAAAGGGGAAAAAAAATCATAAGATGATGAACTGGTTTTAAATTCCAGCGGGAGGGATTGAGGGTTGAGAATAAAAAGCAAGGGCTGACAATGAGAACTGAAAATTAAACTGGGTTACTGTGGAAGCTGATGGAACCTTTTCTGCAGAACTGGGCAAACAGACCGCAAGTACCTAAAGGTCAAGAGGAGACGGGTGACCTCTCAGGTTGCTTTATTTCTGCACTGTTGTCTTAGTGTGGGTCCCTGACAAGCAGACCCTGAGACAAGGATGCAGGTGCAAGCAGTTCACTTGGGAAGAGGTCCCAAGAGGCACAGTGATGGCCTGGAGAAGTGAGACAGGGCAGGAAGGAAGGCCAATCAAGGGTGAGCTCAACAGTGGGTGACCCCTGTGAGCAACTGGGTGCAATGGCACTGAGGACTCTTTGTGAGATGAGCTGGAGCAGAATTGTTGTCCCCCATGAGCAAAGAAGCTGGGGGACTTATCCAGCAATTTCCACCTCTCACTGGTTGAGGTGCATTCCTCTTCTGAAGAGTCCTGTGGCCGTTTACTTGGGTAACAGAGCCTTAGGAAAATGAGACTACACAGACTTTTTAAGGATTTGGGGTATAAACTTTGATATCAGGGACATAAGACACTACCATGGACACCCTGTTAGCATGAGAAGAACATGGGGGCCAGGGAATAAATGGAGCTCTGGCCCAGGTCTGCCTGACGGTGGTTCCACTGGGTCCATGAACCTACCCAGTGGTCATTTCTCTGGTCGCTGAGTGTCTAATTGGAATGGATACACTCAGTGGTTAGCAGGACCCCCATCCGTATTGGTTTCTTGGCCTATGGAGTAAGGGCTACCACAGTAAGAAGACGGAAGACTCGGAAATGCCCCCTCACACGCCAAGCCAAAGAGTAAATTACAAGCAATAGCACATCCTAGGGGGACGGCAGAGATTAGGGCCACCGTCAATGATTTAAAGAATGCAGGGTGGGGAGTCCCCAACTATCCCCATTTAATTCACCAGTCTGGCCCCTAAAAGAACTGGATGCATCGTGGTGAATGAGAGTAGATCACGCAATCAAGCCGCAGCCCCAATTGCAGCTGCTTTGCTCAGTCTTTACTTCTGGCACACGTGTGTGGCCATGCATCTGGCAAATATATTCTTTTCCATCTCTAATACCTTGCATTTGTGTGGGATGGACAACAGTAGACATGGATGGTCTTGCTTCAGGGCTATGTTAACTTTCCCAACATCTCACATAACTTGAAGGGCTCTGGACCATCTGGACATTCTGCAAAACATCACATGGGTGCACCATGTTGCTGGCGTCATGTTAATCTTACCAGAAGGGCAAGAAGTGGTATCTTGGAGGTCTTGATAAGACACATGAGCTCCGGAAAGTGAAAGATAAACTCGATGAAAATTAGGGCCCTACCACACCAGTGAACGTTTGAGGGACCCAGTGAGCTGGGGCATGCTGGGACATCCCCTGCAAAGTGAAAGACAAACTTATTGCATTTCACATGTCCCACCGCTAAGAAAGGAGTGCCATGTTTGTTAAACCTCCTCAGGAGATATCCATCAACTGAGTGATCGAGAAGGCTGCCAGCTTTGTGTGGGACCCAGAGCAGGAAGGAACTCTGCACGAAGTTCAGGCTCAGAGGTGCCAGCAGCCCCCTTTCTTAGACTATAAGGCCTGATACTTGAGATAAGTATAGTGGGAAAAGATGCTGGATAGAGTTTGTGGCCAGCCCCGACAGAAGATCACCAATACAGATGCCCAGAGCCAGCTTCTGGAGCAAGGCCATGCCATGCCATTCAGAAAGCAGCTCCCTGCATGCTACTGGGCCCTGATGGAGCTGGAGCATCTAAATACGGGATATCAAGTGAACATGTGACCATAACCACCCATTATGAGCCGAGGCTGGGTTGGATACAAATAGGAGCAGAGAGCACAAGTAAGGTGCACGAACAGGTGATCTAGATGCCATGTCATCCACCACTGTTGCACCAGCATCTTCCCTTCAGCTGACCTCACAGGGCGACATGTAGGGGTCCCTTATGACCAGCTGATGGATAATGGACAAGGCTGAGTTTGGGTCACAGATGGATCAACTTGGTAGGTTGTTGTAAGCCCCAAATGGGGGGCTGCCACGTTATAGCCTCAGTCAGGGGTGGCCTTGAAGACAGAAGTGAGGAGAAATCCTCTCAATGGGCAGAGATCTAGCTGAGGCACCTGATAATTTACCTTGGGCAGAGAGAGAGGTAGCCTGAAGTAAGAAAATATATAGACTCATAGGCAGTGGCAAATGGCTGGGCTGGTTGGTCAGGGTCCAGAAAGGAGAAAGATTAGAGCATCAGGGACAAACAAATCTGGGGAAGGTTCATGTGGAGGGAGGGACCTATGGGGGTGCGCACAAAATATGAAGAGATTTGTGTCACACATAAATATGCACCAGAGAGCACCAACCACAGAAGAGGCACCAAACAACCAGGTAGAAAGAATGATTCTGCCAGTTGACATCAGCCATCCTCTGTCACTGGCCACCCCAATGCTGGCACGATGGCATAATAGGTGTGTGAATGAAGCAGTTATGGCAGCAGGGACGGAGGTTATTTATGGACCCAATCGCTCTCTCTCATTAAGGCTGATTTAGCTACTGGCACTGCTGAATGTCCAAACTGTCATTTAACAGAGAGCAATGCTAAACTCCCAATATGGCGCCATTCCTCAAAGAGGCCTGCTGACCACTTGGTAGCAAGTTGATTTCCACCCTGGAAAGGGTAATGATTCAACTTGACTGGGATCCACAGGTATCTGTGGTATGAGTTTACCTTTCCTGACTATAGGGGCTCAGCAAGCACCTCACCTGTGGGCTTACGGAGCACTGGATTCACTAACATGCGGTCTCACACACCATCACCTCAGACAGGGGGACCCTCTTTACAGCAAATGAGGCATGACAGTGGGCACATAACCCACGTAACCACAGGATGCTCTGGTTCTATCATATACTGCACCACTCAGAAGCTGTTGGTACCATAAAGCAGAGGAATGGCCTGTGAATGGTGCAGCTGATGCCCCAGTTTGGAGAAAATATTCTGTATGGGTGGGATGCCATCCTTTGGGACACTGCCCATACTCTAAAGCAACAATGATTATCGTTTTGCTGCTGTAGCCCCAAGAGTTAGGATATGTAGATCCAGGAACCAAGAGATAGAAGCAGCAGTGTCCCGATCCATGTCAATCCCACTGATCCACGTGGGGAATTTGTGCAGAGTCCCCACGATATGGATCTACAGGTCTGGTTCTCAGAAGAGAAATGCTTACCTCAGGGGCACAGTACGGTTTTCATTATACTTTAAGATTCAATGGTCTCCCAATCTCTGGGCTCCTGACGCCAAGTGACTAGTAGGCAAAGAAAGGCATCACCATCCTGGCAGTGGTAATGGACCCCTGATCATTAGGAGGAGATAGAGCTGCTGCTACACAACCAGGACAGTGAGGAATCTGGCTCCCAAATCATCCACTGAGGAATCTCTTGGTGCCCTTAATGTCCAGGGTTAATGGTAAATGGACAAGTACAGCAGTCACAGCCTAGGAAGGCCATGGTAACCCAGGGTTCAGACCTTTCAGTGACGAGGGTCTTTATCACCTGACCAGGAAAGGCAACTAGACAACAGGGGTGTTAGCTGAGGGGAATCTCTAAAAGCTGGTGGTGGTGGAGAAGTTATCATTAACTATGGCTTCAAAATCAACTGCAGCAGCAGCAGGGGCTATAGTTCTCCTACTAACCCTTTTCTTTTAAGTTTCCCAGAAAATAAGACCCCAGAATGCTGGACAAGCTCTTCTCAAGGGGAGTCAACTTATTATAAGAAGCAAGTGAATGAAGTGCAAAGGGCAGACTGAGGGGAATGCTGTCCTGTTCTACCCAGATCCCCCTTTAGGACCAACCTACCCAGCCCCCATGGCTGACGGCTCACAGCCGTGTCCTTTAGTGGGCATTATCCTCAGGTACAGTGAACTTCCTTGCCCAAGGTTATGCTCCTTTCCAAGGGAAGCCTGCGGCCAAAGACTGAATGACAAAGACCTAGTTTGTGAAACAGAGGTTCAGGAAGGTCTCAGGTCCAAGAACTCCTTTCTCTGCAGTCCTTACAGTTTACCTCTTGTTATGACTGATGCCAACCTCATGATGCAGCTGGATTAAGAAGAGAGAAAGTCAGGATGTGGAGGAAAGGGAGCCCTCGTACACTGTTGGTGGGAATGTAAATTGGTGCAGCCACTGTAGAAAACAGTGCGGAGGATCCTCAAAAAACTAAAAATAGAGTTACCATATGATCCAGCAATCCCACTCCTGGGCATATATCTGGAGAAAACCATAATTCAAAAAGATACATGCACCCCAATGTTCACTGTAGCACTATTTACAATAGCCAAGACATGGAAGCAACCTAAATGTCCATCGACAGATGAATGGCACGTATGTACAATGAATACTACTCATCTGTAAAAAAGAGAATGAAAACTGCCATTTGCGGCAACATGGGTGGACCTGGAGGGCATTATACAAAGTGAAATAAGTCAGACGGAGAAAGACAAATACTGTACGATATCACTTATATTTGGAATCTAAAGAATACAACAAACTAGTGAATATAACAAAAAAGAGACTCACAGATATAGAGAACAAACTACTGGTTACCAATGGGGAGAGAGAAGTGGGGAGGGGCAAGATAGGGGGTAGGGGATTAAGAGGAACAAACTATTATGTATAAAATAAGCTATAAGGATATACTGTACAACACAGGGAATAGAGCCAATATTTTATAATAGCTATAAATGGAATAGAACCTTTAAAAATTGCGAATCACTGTATTGTACACCTGTAGCATATATAATATTGTACATAAACTACACTTCAATTTAAAAGAAATTTTTTTAAAATTTCAGAACAGGAAAAAATAAAGAGAGAAGGTCACTGTCAAGGATTTCCCTGGTGGCACGGTGGTTAAGACTCCACGCTCCCAATGCAGGGGGCCCAGGTTCGATCCCTGGTCAGGGAACTAGATCCCACATGCATGCCACAACTAAGAGTTCGCATGACACAACTAAGGAGCCTGTGTACTGCAACTAAGGAGCCTGCGAGCCGCAACCAAGGAGCCCGCCTGCCGCAACTAAGACCCGGCGCAACCAAAAAAACCAAAAAAGTCAGTGTCAGGCCTGGAGGCCTAAACAAGCTAAGCAGGCAGGGCTGCCTACATAACCCGTGAGGCTCCACGCAAAGTGAAAACGTAGGGCCCTTGTTCCAGAGGCAGGGAAAAAGTACTGTTAAAGTTACAAAAATATAAAGCTTTTTCCTTTAAAAATGTTTTATGATTTATAAAACACAATAGGAGTAACAGTGATACACGAATAACAATATAAACGTACAAACTGCAAACAGTAACATTTTCGGTGTCATAACATTATGTAGTACAATAAATAATACTTTACTAATGTGATATCTTGACTGATCATATTTTTCTGGCTCACTTTTCTGAAAATTCATTTATTAGGTCATCAAAATTTATACTTTTAGCAACTTCATTTTCAGTCAATACAAATTGAAAGCAACGTCACTCTTGGCAAATGCGAAATTGCAGGTAACTTTGGTAATTTTTAATTTTGAAAAGGATCTTTCTGCTGATGCAACTGTTACAAGAACTGTTAAGAGTATTTTCATAGGCTGTGACAATATTGGGATACATATCTAATCAATTATTTCAAAATATATTTTGAAATTTAAAAATTTCAGTGTATTTGGAGCCGATGATTCTGATGGAACTTTTTTTACTAAACGAGTTTCTAAAAAATTTCTATACAAATCAGTTTCACGTAAGTCTGAATTTAATTTTAAATGTAAATTTATACAAGGCACTTTAATATTTTGTCTGACATTTCCTGTAACTTGTACAGGTCATAGAAGAAATTGAAAGTGGCTTCATGATTTATATATAATTCAAAATGCCTGTTTATGTATTCTATTACTGTATCTTCAATTACAAGGAAAACAATTTAAAAATTGTCCTTTTTGTTAATAATTGGTTCATCCAAAGTTTCCTATGAAAATCGTGTTCTTTTGTGTTGAATTTGATGATCTTTAAATTTAATTTCTATTTCTGAGCCTGTGGGTATTTGTCATGCAATGTTGCAGTGGCTTTCAAACGTTGGGATTCTAAACTCTTTGAAAAACTCTAACAGCTCCTGATACGCTTTATTGCAACATCCATGTGTATACTTTTATTTTTTAATAATTTACTGACAGGACTTCCCTGGTGGTGCAGTGGTTAAGAGTCCGTCTGCCAATGCAGGGGTCACGGGTTTGATCCCTGGTCCGGGAAGATCCCACATGCCGCGGAGCAACTGAGCCCGTGTGCCACAACTACTGAGCCTGCGCTCTAGAGCCTGCGAGCCACAACTACTGAGCTCGCGTGCCGCAACTACTGAAGCCCGTATGCCTAGAGCCCGTGCTCCGCAACAAGAGAAGCCACTGCAATGAGAAGCCCTCGCACTGCAACGAAAAGCAGCCCCCACTCGCAGCAACTAGAGAAACCCACGTGCAGCAACAAAGACCCAACGCAGTCAAAAATAAATAAATTTATTTTTTTTAAAATTTATTTTTAAAAAAATTTACTGACAAAGTGTACTGTCTGAGCTTGGGCAGCTCCTGTCCAGGGGCTCAGGCTGGAGAGTTAATGTTTGTACAGATGCCGCAGGGCATCTGGCTGCATCCCAGTTGGCTGCGTTGGGTCTTCGTTGCTGCGTGCAGGCTTTCTCTAGTTGCGGAGAGCGGGGGCTACTCTTTGTTGTGGTGCGGTGGCTTCTCTTGTTGCGGAGCACGGGCTCTAGGCGCGCGGGCTTCAGTAGTTGTGGCTCGTGGGCTCTAGAGCGCAGGCTCAGTAGTTGTGGCGCACGGGCTTAGTTGCTCCGCGGCATGTGGGATCTTCCCGGACCAGGGCTCGAACCCCTGTCCCCTGTATTGGCAGGCGGACTCTCAACCATTGCGCCTCCAGGGAAGCCCGAAACACAGGTTTAAAGATAAAATGATTAAGAATTTCAAGACGGCGTCAGCTGAGCATGGGGTCTTTCTGAGAGCGGGCCCCGCGCCATTGCTGACGCTGTGCGCGAGCGTCAGGTTGGACTTCTGACCAGTTCACTGGTCAGCTGGTGCCAAACCTCCTGTCTTGATTTGAGTTGTCCTCAAAGCAGATGGGCCCTGAGACAAGGTGCGAGTTGGGAGTTGGGAGGTGATCACGGGAAGCACAGTGACTGGGTGAGAAAGTGAGAAAGGAAGTGGGGAAAGCCAATTGAGGTCTGTTAATGGGTGGATTGTCCTGTGCGCAACTGGGATGCAGTGCTGCCGGGGTGCCCCTTGCGGGGGAGGAGGGGGGAACTACACGGAAGACGCCCAGAATCAGCCTTCCACTGAGAGGCCAGGAAGCTGGGGTATTTGTTATTCAATTCCCATTTCTCATTGGTTGAGGGTCACTCCTGTACCCCGGGGCCATTCACCCAGGCTGCTCCCACTTCCCAGCCCAAGCCATGCATGCCCGCTGAGCTAGAGAATGTCTTTTGGTAGAGTCACAGGAAGTGGAGGTGATGTGGGAACTGACTGCCGATGACCTTGGGGTGCAGCCCGGGGCCATGGTTGGGTAGCCGCAACCTCTGCCACCCCTGCCCCCTCCACGTACATCCTTTTCATTTACCCTTAGTGCTGTAATTAGCACTTAATTTCCTCCTTACATTAGTATTGCAAGTGCCTCCAGCCACTTTATTTTCTTGCTTTTTTTTATACCAGTAAGAAGGCACTTAGAAGCAAATTATGCTTGCCTCCATCTCTCTCTACCTGTTTATCTCTGTGTTTACGGGGTGCCTATCACCACACTATCTGGACATTCAGACAGTCCCATTCGATCAAATTCATTACCCGAGAGGAAGGAAAACTCCTCCTCCAGCCCCGTGCAGAAGGCGCTCGCTCGGCAGCTCACCGAGGGCTCACAGGCTCAGGGAGACCTGCCAGCCCGGAGCCTCTTGTCTTCCAACTCAAGGAGAGGAACATTTTTGGCAAGGAAGTGAATCCTCTCCTGGAACTGGGCATGGAGAGCTTGCAAACTCATTTGGAAGATCTATCAGAGGGTGGGTCTCAATATGTTGGGCATTTAAAATCTGAAATGATTTCAATTTCATTGCTCTCCAAATATGAAATTGAGCCCATTTTTCACAAATGTGGCTTCGTGCGCTCTGAGTGCGGCTTCCATCGGAAGGTTCCAGATGTTAACTCCTTCTCTCTCACCGTGGAGCGAAGGACGGTGCCAAGCTCAAAGAGTACCGAGCAGCTCTTTGTTCGGGGCCTGTGTGGCTGCTTTAAGGCCCCAGCGCCCCAGCGTGACCTGGGCACGATGGAGTTCTCTGGCCCTCACGACTGGCCACAGCCCTGAGCCCCCTGCCCTGCCCTTCCTTCCAGACTCCGCCTTCTGCCCTTGGGCCTCCCTCTGAGTTTATGGCCTGGCCCTGCCTCTCAGACAACAGTGACCACCATGACCCTCCTTCACGAGAGCTGGGATTCTGTCTCACAGCTCTGTGGGCCGTCCTGACCACACACCCCATCAATCCAGGACTCTCAGTGCCCCCAATTGTGGACATTTCCCCCTGGGGAGCTCACGCGGCCTAGATAGGAGGTGCAAGATACCGCTACAAATGAGGAAGTGCAGGTAAAGAAACCCTTTGCCCTTTAAAAATCACAGAAGTTGTAAAAGATACACGCACCCCAACATTCATTGCAGCATTATTCACAATAGCCAAGATGTGGAAGTAACCTAAATGTCCATCAACATATGAATGGATAAAGAAGATGTGGTATACATACACAATGGAATACTACTCAGCCATAAAAAAGAATGAAATAATGCCATTTTCAGCAACGTGGATGGACCTAGAGACGATCATACTGAGTGAAGGAAGTCATCCAGAGAAAGACAAATATCATATGATATTGCTGATATGTGGAATCTAAAAAATAATACAAATGAACTTATTTACAAAACAGCAGCAACGAAGACCCAGTGCAGCCAAAAACCAAAACCAAAAAAATCCACAACACTGTAAATCAACTATATTTCAATAAAAAGTATTTAAAACTTTAAAAAATAAATAAAATGATGTAAGTGGCATGTGCTAACTATATTAAAAAAAAAAAACCCACAAACCAACAACATAGATGGGCAACATAATGAAAACTAAAATCATCCAAAGTTCTACCCACCCAGAGATTGCCATCGTTAACACAGGGTAGTGTACATCTCATCAGATTTCACCTCTGCAAATGTCTACATATAAACAGGTATCTTTAAACAAAATTAGGATGTGCTATATGAATTAATTCAAAAACTGCTTCATTCACTTAACAACGGATCGTGAGTATTTTCCAAAATAAAAATAGATCAACACTGAGTTTTTAAATGGCCACCCAGTGTTCTGTTGTATGAAAACACTATCGTTTATTAAATGTACCTCCTAAGGTTCATTTAGGTCATTTGCAATTTTTCGTTATTATAAACTACACTGTAATGAGCTCACCTGTGTCAGGTATTCCAGGGTGACAACTTGCAACAATTGCTGGGTCAACTGGAAAGCTTTTGACTCATGGCTGACTTTCCCTCCCACCGGGGGAGGGGAGGGGAAAGGAAGCAAGTACGGACAGCAAGCACACTTCCAGTCCTATAGTCACTGTATTGAGTATCCCCTTCCTGCAGACCTCCATGGCATCCCCCATCCCCCCCACCCCAAAAGAAAGACCAGCCCCAGGCAAAATGGGGGTGGCTGCCTGGGGTGCTCCCCTCCTCCTGGCCCCCCGCCCTGCCACTCGCCTGTCTGGGCAGCTGGCTTTCAAAGGGTTTCTGCTGCCATGGTGGAGTGTGGCCAGGGCTTTGAGCGTGCAAGGCCAGGATTGGATATGGGCTCAGGGGGCTCCCTCTGTGACCAGACACAGAGGAGGTCACCTGGGACAGCTCCTTCCTGGGGCTCTGCAAATCCCTTCCCCGCTCCGCCTCTGTTCCTGCTATTAGCTCCCAGAACTCCCTGCCCCTGTCCCTGTGTGTCTTCAGTGCGAATGCTACTTCCTCTACGTTGCCGTCCCTGATTCCAGACAGAAGGGATCCCTCTGGCTCATGCCCTGGGGACCCTTTTTCACAGACACTGGTGCCATTGTTTTGTTGTTACTGAACTAAACTTGGGTCCACTCGCCTACCTTGCAGCAAAACCAATCTACTGTACTGGGTTGTGGTGAAGGAAAGTGCAGCATTTATTGCAGGGCACCAAGCAAGGAGAATGGGCAGCTCATGCTCAAAAGACCGGAACTCCCCGATGGCTTCCAGGGAAGGGTTTTTAAAGGTAACATTTGGGGTGAGGGTTGCAGCTTGTGGAGTTTCTTCTGATTGGTTGGTGGTGAGGTAACAGGGTGGTGTTTCAGGCATCTTAATCATCAACCTTCTGGTTCCAACCAGTCTGGGATCTACGTGCTTGTGGTCAGCAATGCAGTCACCCTCCTCCATCTGGGTGGGGTCTTAGTTTCTGCAGAACAACTCAAAGACATGTGTCAGATTGTTATGTATATCCCTAGAGGAGGAACTAGGACTCTGTCTCACTGCTGAACTATTGTCATTACTTTTCTTGCTTAACTGCTTTTCCTTTGTTTCTGAGTTCTCCCACTTCCCTAATTAGTAACTGCTTGAGTCTGCCCTTTGGAACTCAGGGAAGGCCTAGGAGACTAAACTCTTTTCTCTACAAACAAGAAACAGGGGACACCGAAGGGCTTCTGTACCCAGAAAGGCCCCACAGGATTCTGCTCGGTTTCATTATCCCTGCTTCAAGGTTAGGCTGTCTCTTAAGGTGACAACGTCATTTCATTTACCAAGGGCAAGCGTCACTGTGTACCCGGTAGTTTCCAAGCCCCAGCTCTCCAAGGGGCCACATCGAAGACTCACTGGGCAGGGAAGAGGTGGGTGTCTGACCAAAGAAAAAAAGAGGAGAGAGAAAAAGCAGTTCTAAATTCCATATGGAACTTTCTATGTTCCCCCCACACCACACACAAGGCATGCCTCAGCTGAGGCAGAGTTTCTAGGGCACTAGGGAGCCCAGACTTTGCAGTGAGCACGGCTGCTATGATACTGTGATTTATAATAAGAAATAGATATTCGGTCTCCGAAGGGCTCCTGGCACAGAGTTCCTAAAACCCTTGGAATTTCCTGTGATAAGGGCCATAAAGCTGTCTTTTGTGATGTTCCTGAGGTGACTTTTAGAAAACCCTTAGGTAACCCAAGGATGAGGACTGGTTGCCAAAGGAACTAACCGTGCGATTGGAGGGTAGGAACTTTCAGTTTCACCCCCCTCAACCCCAGGGGAAGGGAGGGGACTGGAGTTTGGATCAATCACCAATGGCCCATGATTTAATCAATCGTGCCTACGTAATGAAGCCTCCATAAACACCCAAAAGGACGGGGTTCGGAGAGCTTCCAGGTTGGTGAACGTGTGGGGTTGTGGGGACAGTGGTGAGCCCAGAGAGGGCACGGAAGCTCCATGCCCTTTCCCCACACCTTGCCTTATGGTGACAACCTGGACCTGTGACTGGCACCTGAATTCCAAGGAGGGGGGACATTGGAACCTCCAACTTGTAGCCAGTTATTCAGAAGCACAGGTGATAACCTGAGCTTGTGACAGGTGTCTGAAGTTGGGGGAGGGCAGTCTTATAGGACTGAGCCCCTAACCTGTGGGATCTGACGCTATTTCTGGGTAGATGGTGTCAGAATTTAGTTGAATTATAGGGCACCCAGCTCGTGTCGCAGAGAATTGCTTGCTGTTGGTGTGGGGGAACCCCCCCCCCCCCCCACACACACACACATTGGAATTGGGTTCAGGAACCCAAAATAGCTGCCATTCTGAGCGACTCTGGGACGATGAGGAGGGTCTCTGAAATGGGAGGCCAAGCATCCACCAGCACATTGGAGCCTAAGGGCGCTGTCAGAGCTGTGGCGATAGTGTTAGGGAACCGACCGAAACCGCCCACCTTGGCCAGGCACGATAATAACCGCTTGCATGTGCTGTCTCACAACAAGAGGTCCCGATAAGGAACATGGCGCTGCCACCAAAAACTAAACAGGAGAATTCGGGAGAGGCTAAAAGGAGGGAGGAGATGCCAGCCCGTAATATGTCCTGCCAACCTCCCAGAAACCCTCACTCTAGAATCCATTTTGGCTGAGAGATGCGCATGCCACCAGGAAGGACCCTGAGTCAGACCAAATGTGGGCATGAGCGAGATGATTGGCCAGAGACAACCCGGAAAGCTAACAACATCACCATAAAACCTGAGGCTGCGAGCCACGTGGCAGAGCAGTCCTCCTGGGTTCCCTTACCCTCCTGCTCTCCCCTAAAGCGCCCCTTTCCAATAAAGCCTTTTGCTTTGTCAGTACATTTGTCTCCTCAGATAATTCATTTCCGAGTGTTAGACAAGAGCCCACTCCTGGGCCCTAGAAGGGGTCCCCCTTCCGGGAACAACAGTAATTATTACTACCATTACCACTGCTCTTACGACTATGACTTCTAGTACCACTGAGCCTTTGAAGCAAGGGGGGGATGTGGAGACGCTGCAGCTCCGAGGCCCTATCTGCTGTGGCCCAAGGTGCCAAGGAACACCTTTGTTCCATTTGGGGCTATGGCTTAGAAATCCCCTTTTCACAGACATTCGTTGTCTCATCCATGCTTCTAGGCTGTGATCCCTTTAACGACCTGAATTGCATTTTGTTTACCAAAGGCAAGGACTGTGTCCTATTTGACCTTGTACTCCGACAGGTGGAGCACAGCCAGTGACTAATAGTAAATGTTCAGTGAATTATCAGCACTGCCGTGACTCGACCACTCACCCTCTGCGGTCCACACAACAGCGGCATCAGGAATATGACTATCCTCATTTGACCTCTAAGGAAACTGAGGCTTGGAGAGGGTGAGTAACCTGCCCAAGGTCCACAGCCATGAGTGGCAAGACTTCAACCTGGTTATGCCCGATCCCAATACTTGTATTCCTAACCACTGTATGTATGAGTCTTCTACTGCTGATGTAACAAATGACCACACATTTAGTGGCTTGAAACAACACACATTTATCACCTTACAGTTCTGGAGGTCAAAACACCCTGAAACGAGTGTTAACGGGGCTATAGTCAAGGTGGTGACAGAGCTGGTCCCTCCTGGAGGCTCGGAGGGAGAATCTATTCTTTGCTCCTTCTGGCTTCCAGTGGCTGCGTCACTCCAACTTCTGCTTTCATGGTCACGTGACTTTCTCCTCCTATTCTGGCCTCCTGCCTCCCTCTTAGAAGGACTCTTATGATTATATGGGGCCTATTTGGGTAAGTCTGGATGACCCTTACATCTCAAGATTCTTAACTTCATCCCATCTGCAAAGTCCCTTTTGCCATGTAAGGTACCACTTGCAAGTTCTGGGAATTAGGATGTGGATTTCTTTGGGGACCCATTATTTGGTCTATTACAGCCACTCTCTGCACTGTCTCCTTTATAAATGGTGATGGGATGAATTAAGGAAGGAATAAGTGGTATGGGACTGTGTGCCCTGAGTTTGGGTTCTCCCCAAAGCAGACAGGGACTTGGGTGCAGGAAACGATCCCAGGAAACCCCAATAGGGCAATGGGGAAGTGAGACAGGGACGGATTAAAAAGCTGATAAGGGTGTATCGATGAGTGCTATCCCATCGGGGACCCTCTTAGGAACTGTTTTGAACACATCTCAGAACCACCCCACTCACGGCATCCGTATTAGTGTCCTAGGGCTGCTGTAACAGAATACCACAAACTGGGTGGCTTAAAAAAACAGAAATGTATTGCCTCACACATATGAAGCCTGGAAGTCTGAAATAAAGGTGTCAGCAGGGTCGCTTCCTCCTGGAGACTCTGAGGGAGAATCCATCCCAGGCCTCTTTTCAAGCTTCTGGTGACTATTGACACTCCTTGGTTTTCCTGGGCTTGTGGACGCATCACTTCAATCCCTGCCTCTGTTTTCACGTCACCTTCTCCTCTGTGTGTCTTCTCCCTGTCACTTCTCTTCTAAGGACATTTGTCATTGAATTTAGGGTCCACTTGGATAATCCAGGATAATCCCATCTCGGGATCCTTAACTTGATTATGTCTACAAGACCCTTTTCCCAAAGAGGCTCACGTTCAGAGGTTCCGGGTGGACATACCTTTTGGGAGCCACCACTCAGCCCACTACAGCTGTGAAGCTGGAGTACTTATCCACAGACTCCCCTTCCCCACTGGCTGGGGTTGCCTCTGGTGGTGTCAAACCCCAGCACTGAGCCTTGCTTGCCCTCTACCAAGAAAGCTCCCGAGCCTCCACAGGAAGCCCCAGTCAGGGAGGCAGAGAGGGAGAGGTAGGTACTCGAGGTGGGAAGCGGTCGGCAGGCTCAGGCACTGTCCACCATGGTGGCGGGCGAACCCAGAGGTGGCCCAGGGGACACGGCAGGAGCCATCATTCAGGGATGTGTAGAATCTGCCTCAGAGAGATGGATGACAGAGAGCCTTTCTGCTCTGCTCTCAGTATCCCCCCCCCGGCCCGCCTCCATCCTTCCCCTCACTCCTTAGGCGTCCTGGCCTTGCTTCTGGAATAGATGAATCAGCGGGAAAAACTCTTGTCTGCCCAGAAAGCCGGAGAAAGATTGAGGCTAGGGTTTTTCACTGTCCCTCCCACACAAGCAGGCCCAGGAGTTTGGCTTCGAAGCAGCCCAGCCGATGAGGTTGTACATCTTTCTGAGCAGGCCAAGCGGAAACAGGGGCGGGGTGGGGGTGGGGGCGGGGGGAGAGGTAATTAGTTTGATGAATCTTCTTTTTAAGTCGTTCCCTACATGGAGCTCTCACGGCATTATAGGCTCAGTGATGCATTCTCTAAGTTTTATGAATCCTTAAACATGGGCCATTTTTCAAAAGAGAGAGGTGAAAGTAATCATCTGTCGGCACAAGCCCTAGCTGTCCCCGGTCTGGAACAGGGACACCCAATGAGGACCCCAGGCCATAGAGGGCTTTGGAGAGTTGGGATGAGGCTGAAGCGTTCTTGCTGGCCCCCTGGCCGCCAGAAGCAACGTGCCTTCAATATCCGACCACGCACTCGACAAGCCTGTTCTATGCTCCGGCCCAGTGCTCTGATCTGGGGCTGGGGAATATGAGTCCGACACAGCTCCGGCCAGCATAAATGCACAGCACGCTCAGAGCCGTGGCCCGGGGAAGACTGTGCCAGTAGACCCTCCTTGCTAGGCTGGGTGGCGCCCCCTGCCTGTGATGGGCAGATTGCAAAATTGGCCCCAAATTCTTCCCTGCCCTTTGGTAGTGCCCTCCCACACCGACCCTGAACTTGGATATTGACTTGGTTGGGCAAGTCACAAACAGTACGGTAAGCCAAGGCTTAAGAAGCACTTGCATGGTGGTGCCTGTCCACTTGCTGCTCTTGGAATCTTTGGCAGCCACGTGATCGAGCCCAAGCCAGCCTGCTGGAGGGCCAGAGCCATGGTGCAGGTAGATCTTTGCTCCAGCCAACAGCCAGTCCCCAGAAGCAGAGCTTCCTGGCTGACCACGGGCCATGGGCCAGGGACGGGGCACAGCCAATAAAGGAAACGCCATTGGGCAGGTCCCCACTGGGGCAGCTGGGGTGCAATTCTACCAGGGACCACTGGGGGACCGTGTGGACCTCACGTCTCAGGTGGCCACTCGTGGTTCACTGTCGGGCTGGTTCCCAGCCTAGAACAATGCCTCGCCCGCAAAACTAAGTTTTCTTTCCATTCCCTTTGGGGGCTTTTTGATGATGGGAGTTACGAGCAGAACTGAGAAAGCTTTGAGCTTGTTTCTAACTAGAGGTTAGTCCCCAGATTGTAAGTTCGTTTTAATGGATGGGGAGGCTTCTCTGGGGGTTGAGTTTAATGCAAGCAAATAGAGCAGACCCCTTGGCCTGGGAGGTAGCTGGTTATTGGGCCAGCGCCCAGGCTGGGTGGCTTCCCCTCCTGCCGGGCTGATGAACATTACCCCCGACGTGGACCAATCTGGCATGTTCTAGACTCCATCTCTGCTTCACCCGCTGCCAGCCTAAGAAACACAGGGAGCTCCCACTGCAGCCACTCAAGGAGAGGAAACCTAAAAAAGTCGGATCTAGAACAAGGTGGCCCCCTCCCTGCTCACTTAGGATGAGACACCAGTGTCCGTGGTTCGAAAAGCAACAGCTCCTTTGCCCCGCGCCCTTTCTCTCAATGACCACAATCTCTCTCCCTTTGACCTTCGGCCGTCCACAGAACCGCCAGCCCCCAGAAATGTCCTTTTCTTGGCTAAAGCGAAACTGGCCATGAGGGCCAGAGGGCCTTTCTGTGCCGGGCTGACCTACCCACTGGATAAGGTGGGAGTGTGCCTGGCACGGTTTGCCTGTGCTGAAGCCACAGCCCCTGTCCAGTAGCAGGGACAGGCAGTGGCCCTGGTCTGATGGACAGACACGTTGGCCTCCGAGTGTGCTCTGAAGACATGCAGGGCTGGTGGGTGAGCACTGGCCTGGAGCCCAGAACACCAGTCCTGCCCAGCAAAGGCCTGGCCCTGAGCCTTGCTCTCACTTTTCCCTCAAATGGGGGCGCCCCTGACCTGGGAGAGGGGGGCCCAACACAGCGGCTGGGCCGCCAGGCCATGCTCCAGGGAAGAGGCCCTCACTTTGGACACCTCCAGATCTGCGAGTTTGTGGGAGACATGGCTGAAGCCCGCGCCGGGCCCTCCTCCTGACTAGTTCTTGGGGGCTGGGAGGGAGAAGGGAGGGTACAGACGGTCACAACGACCGAGGCCGATTCCTGTTGAAGAGGTCACGTCCCCAGGGCTGCCCTTTAAGACCTTTCCTGCCCGATGGGATCACAGAAACCAGCAGAAAAAGTATGTGCGGGTGAATGAATATGCGTGCGTGCGTGCGTGCGTGCGTGCGTGCATGTGTGCGTGTGTGTGTGTGTGTGTTGCCTACACTGTATATATGTGTGAGTACGTGTGTATTTGCGAATGTGGATAATCTGTGCGTGTGTTGAGCGTGCACGCATGTGTATGCGCGTATATGTTTGTGCGTGTCTGTATTCATGTATACCTGTGTGTGCACGTGTGTGCCCATCTTCGCTGTGGCGTCTCTGGCACTAAGGGAAGAGAAGTTTGGGGTCACAGAAGTCCAGACCTAGGAACTAGAGGGAAGATCGTGGAGCACGGAGTCCTTGAGAATCATTTAGTGATGGCATTTCCCCGAGTCACAGGCAGGGGCTGCGGCTCCCTGCCAGTGACCCCACCTTCGTCCTTTCCACCCTCATCTTTGCCCTGTCACTGTTGGTCAGGGGCAGGGGAGTCCAGGTGCCCCCATCTCCATGGCCATTAATATCCCCTGTCCCCGCCCCACCTCCCCAAGCAGCAGGATGGTGAGGCAGCCAGACTGCCACATCCTAGGGTCACCCGTTCCTTCCTGCAGCACGAGGGATGAACAGAATGATCATTTCCTGAGAACGTAGCACACGCCAGGCTCTGTGACTCTTGGCCTGTGGCCAAATGCCCTCCCCACGTTCCCTGGCGGCCCCTTCCAAACACCCCCCATGGACTCACATCCTCATCGCAGGGGCTACCTTCGGGGGACCCCAACAAAGCGAGTGACTTACTTGATGAGTTGGAGCAAAGAATTCAGGCCCCGGGGGTCTCAGCACCTTTTGGGTCCCCTTTGGACCACAGCCCACCCAGAGAAGAACATCATCTCTGCTCCCTGTGGGCCTTAGCCCTTCCCGTGGCTGAGCGGGTCAGATCAATGCTGGGGCCAGTGTCAGCAAGACAACCGTGACAGATCTCAAGCCCCATATGCGCCAATACAGCCTTCTCTGTAATAAAGAACTTTTTTTTTTTTTTTCCTTGCGTTATGCGGGCCTCTCACTGTCGTGGCCTCTCCCATTTGCGGAGCACAGGCTCCGGACGCGCAGGCTCAGCGGCCATGGCTCACGGGCCCAGCCGCTCCGCGGCACGTGGGATCTTCCCGGACCGGGGCACAAACCCGCGTCCCCTGCATCGGCAGGCGGACTCTCAAGCACTGCGCCACCAGGGAAGCCCTAAAGAACATTTTGAACTCCGCCTTTTGGACTTCGATGTCTATGTCTCAATTGGCCGGAAGGAGAAGAAAGGAGTGTTATTAATGATCCTCCTGAAACCCCAACATTTATCAATGTATTCCCAGAACCCCAAAGTGCCAGGAACATAACAGGGGCTCGTTAATATTTGTTGAATGGAAAAAAGTGTCAGAGCAAGATTCACACCCAGGTCTGCCTTCCTCCAAGGCCGTGTCGCTTTTTCTAGACCCTGTCCAAGAGGGGAGGGGTGGAGAAAGACTGAGGGGCCGGGCCCCAGTGAAATGGTCTTGACGCCTGGCTCTCCTGCCCTTCTGCGAAGACGACGTTCTCTGTGGGCCACAGCCCAGGGGCGAGGTCGCCAGCTGCCAGGTGGGGGAAGCCGGGGCTGGGCCGGGTAGCTGCAAATCTCTGCACATTATCCTGCCAGCCACGTCTAATCACGACCCTGTGTGTTTTGACTGAGAAGCTCTACCTGCCTCTCGGGATTGATGTGAAGATTAATGCCTGTTTAGCAAATTACAGCTTCCCCAGCACCTCCTGCTCCTGGGAGAGAAGGAGCCTTGGAAACGGAAAATAAAAACAAACCTCAGCGCTCCGCTCCGTGTCAAGGCTTTGGCCACAGCAATGACAGCTGGGCCCGACTCGACAGAGCGTGGAGGCTTAGCAAAGCGAGGTGAGGCCCGGGGCGCGCCAGCACGAAGGTAGAGGCTATGCCAGGCCCACCCTCGGGCGCTGGGGCGCCCAGGGGCTGAGGGAGAGCATGGGTATGGCCAGGGCCTCCCGCGTCCTCTAAGGGCCAGAACAGAATGGGGAGTGGGGCGGGAAGGGGAGTCCTGCCCCCAACACTGGAGGGTGGATCAGTCTGCCCCTCTCTGAAGCTGTTTCTGTAGTCTCCAAGGCAGGGAGGCTGACTCCTTTCTTCTCAGGAACTCAGAGGGAGAATCTGGGGATTATGGCGACTTTTGCTCCATTTGAGGTTCTTGAGAGATGGATGTTGCAATTGCGCCAAGTAAATCCTCAGCTGATCACGTGTGAGTAAAGAGCCCACAGGGAAGGCCGAGGACAGGTCTGAAGGGACAGAGCCCGCAGCAGGCGCAGCAGCGGCCCCGATGGCCCTGGCACTCCCAGTTTCTGTGCACACCAGCAGGGTCCTCTGTGCGCACGGGGACCTCTGCCGGAGGGCTTGCTCCCGGCCTCACGCAGGCCAAGCTCTCAGCAGGCGCCCACAGGCGTTAGAAGATAATTACTCAGCTCCTGGCCCTGAGATGGGGGACTCCGAGGCAAGTGTGTTGAACCCCGTGGCCCGTGGCGGTTAGTCCCTTGATAACGCAACCTTCCCTTCCCCGGCTGGCCTCCCCTATGCCACTGCGTTTCCTCCCAAACAAACCAGTTATGCTCAGGTCTAGCTCTCGGAGTCTGCTTCTCAGGGAGCCCGAACTAGGGCAGAACGGAAAGGAGGATCTCAGGAAGAGAGAGTCTGGAAAACACCGCAGGAAGAGCATAAACAAACCTCAGTGGTTGCCACTTAGACAGGAGAAAAAAGGTGTTATGTCCACGCCCATCAAAGTCGCCTTTTTTTTTTTTTTTTTTTTTTTTTTTTTTAATTCCCCAATCCACCCTCTCTCCCTTAGGAACGGTCTCTCTTTTTTCCAGAACAGCAACAAGGTGCTAACGGAACTGGCCCGTCTGTGAGTGGAAAGATTTCCTGGTGACAGGAGCCCGGCCCTGCCCAGCCTGGAAAATGACTCTGGCTGCCACGTGCTGCTGACCGCCCTGGGCTGGCCTGGCATGGGGTGGGCACCCAGGGGGCTGGGGACACAGAGCCTTCTCTATGGCTCAGGCCCCTTGCTCCCTCCATCCCTTCACACTCTTCTAGATGAAGTCAGGGATCTGGAATCCCTGGATGCCTTATACGAGAGGCCCACCCCGGATGCATGGTCCTTGGCCATCTGGAGGACAGATTCTAAGGGGCCGCCATCAGGATTGGCTGTGGTTGGTTTGGAGGACTTTTGATGGCTTTACTTTAGTTCCTGTCCTAGCCCTAGCCCACAGCTCTGTCCCAGAGGTCGCCCAGGTCAGAAATGGAAAACCTAGGGGCTGGAAACCCAACCTGCTGATTTTGCAAATAAGAGGCCTGACTCCTGTGTGTGCCACGAGGTGAAGAAACCAGGTCTCGAACCCAGGCCTTTCTGGCTTCTGAGCCCACGCTTATGCTTTTCCCACCAAACCTCACACTGTCCCTCTAGGGGTCTAAAGAGCCAGACACCAGGTCCTGTCATGGACCCCAGGGGAGCTGCAGGTTGCCTCTTATCTTGAAAGGTCAGTGTCCTTGTCTGTAAAGGAGGGCGAGAAGGACTCCCCGAAGTCTTCTGCTCCCAACCCTGGATCTGCAGAGGGTTCTGTGCTCTAGCAGATAATGGCCTGTCGTGGGCTAGAAGGTTCAGGCCTCAAGTGTGGGCTCGGCATTATTTCCAGGGACTTGAGGTAGTTGATTTCTGATGGATCAGGCTGTTCTATGGGTGAGTCCAGCTCCACCCCTACCGGCGCCACTACCCAGAAGCATCTATATCAGCCGTCTGTGAGACGGACTCTTGTCAGGCCTCGGAGTCCCCCATCTCAGGGCCAGGAGCTGAGTAATTATCTTCTAACGCCTGTGGGCGCCTGCTGAGAGCTTGGCCTGCGTGAGGCTGGGAGCAAGCCCTCCGGCAGAGGTCCCCGTGCGCACAGAGGACCCTGCTGGTGTGCAGGCCAGTTCCTGGAGCGTGGCTGTTCTGTTAGGTCCTTCTGCAGAAGAAACTACTGAAGTCCTGAGTGGCTAAAACAACTGATTCCTTATACTGTACAATTTCATAGGTCAGGAATTTGGGTGGGGTTTGATTGCACAACTCTTCTGCTTCTGGAGGCCCTGAGGGCGGTCTCCCAGTGCCGTTCAGCTGGCAAGATGGATTGTTCTAGAGGCTTCCCTCACATTATCTAGAACCTTGGCAGGGCTGGTTGGCAGGTCGGTCTCAGAGTGAGCTTTCCAGCATAAAGTCTCAGAGTAGTCGGACTTCTCACCTGAGGATCCCGGGCTCCAAAAGCAAATGTTCCAGAGAACCAGGAGAAAGTTGTGTGGCCTTTTATGACCAAAAGCCTCAGAGGTGACATCGGGTGCTTCAGCAGCCACCAGTCCACCCAGGTTCCCCAGGTTCAGGGGGAGAGGCCATAAACCCCACCTCTCATTGGAAGGAGTGTCAAAGACTTTAAGGTCGTGTTTTTAAAGTGTTATAATGGCCCAGCTGTCCAAGTTGGCGCTCAGTGCTCCATGACCCACCCCTTCTACCCTGCCCCCAGCCACTCCCCCACCAGCAAGACAGCCAATGTTCACCTCCTCTCTCAGGAACGATCTGAAACGCTCTTTCATCTAAGTGTCAGGATCTTCACGTGTTACTCCCCGGAGGGGCATTTTTACGTGAAAATTGTGGCGTGGCATACCCAAAGGAATGCATTGCTAATGGTGGAATTTCAGGCATTTACCGCAGGACAGTAGGGGATATACTTTTCGTCCAAGGGACTTTTCCTGCTGCAGACAGCTGGCTGCTTAATCTGCCCTGAGCCCATAAACACCAAACTGTGGCCACTGGGGCTCTCAGAGCAGCCTGGACAGCAGCTTCTGCACAACGGTTCCCCAGCCATCCCTGAGAATCAATACCCAGCCTGCAGAAGGGGAAGAGGTGATGTTTCTGGGCCACGCTGGTGGCCAGCTCAGAGCTACCCAGACGTAGTGCCGCACAGTCTAAGGGGTGAGAATGAAGGCAGTGTGTGCACAGAATTCAAGTTCGTTAGAAAGTTAAAACATTTATGTAGCACTGGCTCCCCCAGAGCATTCCACCTCCTCTTCCTCATTATTTGGTTTCTCAGCACTAACCTGTGCATTAGAAACAAAGACCATGTCAAACAAAACAAAACAAACAATTATGGAACAATGACCTGATGTAGAATAATGCTAATTTCAAGGGGGGCAGGGCAGGGGAGAACCCTGCACTCTACCTGCTTCTGCTCTCCCTCTCTCTCTCTCCCTCCCTCCCCCTCCCTCCCTCCTTCCTTCCTTCCCCCCCCCCTCCCTCTCTCTCTCTCTCTCTCTCTCTCTCTCTCTCTCTCCATATCACAGCAGGACTTATCTTATTAATTTTCTTGGTTTGGTTTAGCCCGATGTCAAGATGAAATGAGTATGGCCAGTACGTTTCAATTTTTCAGATAAATCTCAGAAATTTCCACCCAGGTTCCTTTTAACGTACCCCCCCAACCCCTTTAAACCAAAGCTCGGAGTGCTTAGCTCTGAGGGGAGGCACCAAAGACGTTATGGGTCGCTTTAAATGAGCACTTACTATGTGCAGGCACCGTTCTAAGCGTTTAAATTCTAAGTGTTTTCCGTGCCAGAACGTAAATGACAAAGGAGGATTCTGAGGCATGACGGAGCCTAAGCAAACAGCCCAAAGGCACAGAGCTGGGAGGTGGCAGAGGAGAGATCTGAACTCAGGTTGCCTGTTGCCAGTGTCTGCTAACCCACTAGACCACATACTGATTCTGGTCCTCTGCCTTTGGCCTGTACTTCTAGGATCAATTCCAAGCAAATTTAGGCCAAGGCTGATCTCAAATAGATGAGGGGGCCTTGTGATGGCTGGTGAGGAGGAAGTAACTAAGAAGGCCGGCCTGGTGGGTACAGCCAACGGTGGCTCTGTTTTGGAAGCATGAAGGGCTCTGGGCTGCTTGGAAAACAAAGCTAAAGCCCCCTGTTGTAAAATTGAGGAGAAGTGTTTGTCTGGACGGTGGAAACAGTGAGCTCTGCTCGACCCTACAGCCATAAGGAGAGCTCCCTGGGCCTCCTCTTCTAGACCGAATTCCTCTAGGAACATTCCTCCCAAGCCACACAAAGGCTGCCTGTGTCATTAACCCTGGAAGGGCCAGACCCCTGGTACATGCTCTGTGGTTCAGCAAAGCAGACAGCTTCTGCCTGGACTTCACTTTGCAAAGAGTGCCAGTGTTTGGCTGAGAGTTATTTCTGGGTCTTGGTACAAAGGACATTGCTAGGAGCCAGGAAATCCAGGGTCTGGTCCCAGCTTTGCTAAAACTTGCTGCGAGATCTCGGGCATCTCACTTCTCCCTCAGTCTGAGTTTCCGTTTCTTCATCTACAGACTTGCATCATTTGACCTCCAAGTTCCCACCAGACCTGAAATCTTATGATTCTTACACGAATCACAAAGGTGAGTCAACAAAACCTCTCAAACCCCAGGATCAATTTAAGCTGGGAGAGAGTAAGAGAGCATGGAGGGAAGAAGTCGACGTAAGCTAGACAGTTTGGAAACAGGACAGGGGGACGAAGTTGTAGGATTCTCAGTCCACAGAAGCATCATACCCCGCCCCCTCACCCATGCCTCTCTCTCTCTCTGCCTTATGAGATTATGAGTCAAAATCCCTTTAACGGGGACAAATCTCTCATTGCAGAATGATTTCCATCCAGAAAGATTCAAATGCAAATCCTCCTGAGAGAGAATTACTTCACTGTTAACTTCATACTAAGGTATAAATGACTGACACAAAATGTATTCGTAAGAGCAGCTTTCGAAAGTTGGGAGCCTGGGTCTAGGAGCTTGAAGACAGAGAGGAGAAAGAGCAACCCAAAAAGCAGAGGTTATAAGAGTCCAGTAGGGCTTCCCTGGTGGCGCAGTGGTGGAGAGTCCGCCTGCCGATGCAGGGGACGCGGGTTCGTGCCCCGGTCCGGGAAGATCCCACATGCCGCGGAGCGGCGGGACTTCCTTGGTGGCACAGTGGTTAAGGCCCCCCCTGCCAATGCAGGGGACACGGGCTCGTGCCCCGGTCCAGGAAGATCCCACATGCCGCGGAGCGGCTGGGCCCGTGAGCCATGGCCGCTGAGCCTGCGCGTCCGGAGCCTGCGCCCCGCAACGGGAGAGGCCACAACGGTGAGAGGCCCGCGTACCGAAAAAAAAAAAAAAAAGAGTCCAAAAGCATGATTAGTCTACAGCCCAACACTGCTTTATACACCACTGTCCCCGCACTTCCCAGCTCTGATGCAGGAGCCATGTTGGGGAGATTTCTGGTTTCAAGAACTAGAGAGGAGAAGCCAGTCAAGCTGAGATACTGGGGAGGCACCTGGAGGAGCCGGGTAACCAACCAGAAAGATGACCTTGTCTCCTCAAGGGCTGAGGAGGGAGACACGGTGCCCGGCTGGCTTGGAGCCCAAGGTAGAGGGGCGTGGGGAGGGAAGCCAGGAAGTGCTGAGCTGGCAGGTGGGCACGGCCCTGCATACATTTTGTGTCTTCAGGGTCCTCACCTTGTAGGAAAGTAGTAGCTTGTGTTCTAACCAGCTGTCCCCATGTGTGATGTGTCACATGATTTACTAAAGGGGGAAAACATTTGCTTCTCAACGCAGACATCCAAGAGAGCCCTGGGTGATGAATGACAGAGGAATCAGCACAGAGGCTGCTCGAGCCCTGGCCCTGATGGCAACCATCATGCTCTGAGCCTCAAGGAGGGAGGGGAACAGGGGCCGGAGCCCAGGCGCCCCCGAGCGGAGACAGAGCCGGGTGGGGAGGAGCGACGGAACCAGTTGTGTCTGTCCCCAAGCTCCAGACTCATCCAGACCCGGCCAGGGGACCTTGGCCAGCAACAGGTCTGAGAAATCCATAGCAGAGCATCCGTCGTGGTGGCCTTCACAGGCAGGAATAATTCACGTTGTTGTGAGGCTTGGTGCGAAGATGCACATCCAGCACTTAGTACACAGTGAGCGCTCAAAAACTAATAGCACTGCCGCTAATTATCCTCTCCTGCAAGAGTGAGGTTCTTGAGGGTGTCCCCCTCCCACCTTCCTCAGCCCCCGGCCCTCCCCTCGGCTTCTGTTCCTCGCCTTTCGTTCCTCTGAACCCACTTGGAAAGGCTGGCTTTGCTGCATCGCCTGGCTGAGCCCCAGGGTCACGGCGCTCACTTAGCCCTGGGCGATGCTTGGCACGGTGGCGATGGTTTCCAGGTAACACTGCCCTCTCGGGAGCACCCCGGCTAGTGGGCGGGGATTTGAAGGGGTCTGAAGACCGAAGTTTGATATGGGCCTTTTGCCAAAGCAGCTGTCAGAACCAGGGCTGGGGACTGTACAGATGGGATGGTGAGCGTGGCCAGGCCCCAAGCTCTAGACGCTTCAGCCTCGGCAGCAGCAGCAGTGACAAATACTGGGATAGCCAGCTGGGCAGGGGCCCGGCGTGGCCTGGCCGACGGATTGTGCCACTGGGGATGTAGAAGGGTGGGTGGCAGCCGGGGCCCAGACCCCATGAGGGGCGTTCAGAGTCAGGATTCTGAAGTCATGCGGAAATCACAGGGCCCCTCCGATAGCAGCCAGAGGATGAAGCAGGCAGCTTGGAAGCCGAATTCCGCTCGGGAGCCCACGTCCAAGGTGGGGGCTTGGTCGGGAAGCCCCATTTCCAAAGACCTGGGCTCAAGGCAGGAGGGACAGAGCTGCTTGAGTCACCAGCATCTTCCCTGTCCCCTGCCTTACCCAGTGTCGATGGCACCACATCACGTCAAGAGCTTCCTAGAGGCCCGGATGGGGATGGATTTCTCTCAGTCCAGCCAGTGGCTAGAACAGCTCCAGGTGCAAAATGTGAGCTTAATAACCAGCAACACAGGCGCCACAGAGAATGTACCGAGAAGCGCTGTGGTGATGTCACTTTTACCAGCAGAGAATTCCATGGTTTTTATTTTGATCCCCAACACAATGGCCACGAGGGGCTGCAGTGCTCTGGCTTAGGAGCTCCATGGATGAAGCAGATCCCATGAGTTCCCATGGAGCAGAATTCGCCCATCCTGGTTTTCGTGGTTACGCTTGCAGAACGAAAGGATTCTTCCACAGCAATGTCATTTTAACAGCACCGTGGCAAAGGAGCAGCAAGAGACCACCTCCAGCCTCCCAAGTGTACGTTAACAGTTGCCACGGGCACTACTTTTCCCGACTCCCCCCTCCACACACATAAATACACACACACACACACACACACACACACACAATACACGCGCATACCTATACATGCACACACAAATACATGCACACATCCAAACACCAAACCCAAAAAAACTCACAGAAACGCATACACGTGTACACACGGAAACACAGACACACAGATTCAGAGTCACCCACACCTTCATCTTGCTGAAATGTAGAGCTGCGGTATGGAGAAAGAAAGCAGACCAAGACCGCCTGTTCTTCAGGAAGTGACTGTGGATGGAGCCTCTTATTGACATTCGGGTAGAGACTCTCCATCCTGTTGTGGTGGCTTCCAGCTCTTTTTGGACCGTGGGATA
>NW_006778821.1:2718646-2719743 GCF_000442215.2 Lipotes vexillifer | reverse complement strand
AGAGAGGCGGGCATCACTGGGTCCCGCCTGGCTCCGTATTCCCAGACTGCGAAGGTTCTGGGCTCTTGGCAGAGGTGAGCTCTGCCCGAAAAATATACCTGCCTGTGAGGCTGCCGGCAGAACCACGGACGGTACAATGTTACAAGCCTCAAATCTAAGTATGTCCCTGGGTCCTATTCACCATATGCGTCCTGGCTTGCTTGGTCTTCCATTGACAGGATGGGAAAGGAGTTGTACCACTCAGGGTTCAGTGCAAGGAACAGAAACTGCTCCAGGTATTTTATGCAGAAAGGGATTTAATACAGGGAAGCCGGTGCTTACAAAATCATTGGAAGGGGTACTCGTTCCCTGAAGCCATCATAACAAATGGCCACAACCTGGGTGGCTTAAAACAACAGAAGTGGATCCTCTCACTATTCTGGAAGCCAGAAGTCTGAAATCAAGGTCAGGTCATGCTCCCTCTGGAGGCTCTAGGGAAGAATCCTTTGCCTCTTTCAGCTTCCGGTGGCTGTCAGCCTTCTCTGTAGCTGCATCACTCCCGCCTCTGTCTTCGCATGGCCCTCTTTTCCTCTGTGTTTTCTCCTCCTCTATCTACTATAAGGACATGTACCATTGGATTTAGGGCCCACCTAGGTAATCCAGGATGATATCATCTCAAGATGTTCAACTTAATTACATCTATAAAGCCTCTTTTGCCAAATCAGGTCCCATGTACAGGTTCTAGGCATTAGGACGTGGACAGAGCTTTTGGGAGGCCACCATCCAACCCATTACAGAAGGGCTGTTGTGAAAACTCTAGGCTGGGTCTCCAGAAATGACTCCCAGAATCCTGCAGTCCTGACCTGCCAGGGGAGCCACCATCTTGGTCACATGTGGGAAGGCCAGGAGCCACCAATGGAGCAGCTGTATTTAAAAATCCATTGCTGCTGGGCTTCCCTAGTGGCGCAGTGGTTGACCGCCTGCCGATGCGGGGGACACGGGTTCGTGCCCCGGTCCGGGAAGATCCCACATGCCACGGAGCGGCTGGGCCCGTGAGCCACCGCCGCTGAGCCTGCGCGTCCGGAGCCTGTGCTCCGCAACGGGAGAGGCCACAAGTG
>NW_006778821.1:2692206-2718636 GCF_000442215.2 Lipotes vexillifer | reverse complement strand
CACAAGTGTACCAAAAAAAAAAAAAAAAAAATCCACTGCTGGAGCTGTGAGCTTGCAATCAGGAAGCTTCCCCAGCTGCTGCAGCAACTGCCTCTGGACACTGACAAAACTGGTGAGCAGACACTGGAACGCTGCTATGGAAAATTCCATGTTTTCTTCAGTCCATCAAGGGCCAGGCAGAGCTGACTACACAGAGTAGATGGTTGTGGTGGACTCCTGTTTGTTGTCCATCTAGTATTCGCTCACTTAATTTCCAGGAAAACCTTCTGATTTTCAATTGGGGGGCCACTCTGTATCAGCTGTCAATGGCTGTGTAACACATTCTTCCCAAACTTCATGACTTCAAACAATAACCATTATTTCTCATGGTTCTGTGAGTGGACTAGGCTCAGCTGGGTGGTTCTTCTGCTCCTTGTGGTGTCTGGAGGCCCAGCTGGTCTGGACCGTCCAAGATGGCTCCACCCACACAGCTGGCAGGTAGTGCTGGGTGCTGGCAGGGAGATCAGCTGGGGATACTGGCCAGGGCTCCAAGTTTCTCCCCCAACATGGGCCTCTCCACATGGCTGCTTGGGCTTCCTCACAGCATTCTGTGAGGGTGTGTTCCAAGCAAGCAAAAGCAGAATCCACAGATCTCTTAAGGCCCAGCCTTGAAATTTACACAGTGCCACGTCTACCATATGTTTGGGGTCAAAACAAGGCATAAGGCTGGTCTAGATTCAAGGGGAGGGGAAATGGGCTCTACCTCTCAATGAGAGGAGTGGCAAAGAAATTGTGGGCAGCTTTTCATCCATCACTCACCCCTAACTACTCTCAAGCCATGGGGTTCTGGGGGAGCTGACACCCCTGCCTGGAGTGGCATGTGACTCATGCCCAGCCTATCAGAACATCTTTTCCCCAGCATCAGTGACTGGATCAGGCAGGGATGGTTACCTGATACAAGTCAGGTCAAAATGGTAATCAGACTCACTCTGGGGACTTTCATTAGAGCTCTCAGGAAAATATCCTCGTTACTTTCCACGCCAAACTTGAACCAGAGTAAATATGAGGAGATGCTGCCACCATCTTGCCATCAGTAGGGAATCTAAGAATAAAGCCAGGGCCAGGAGGAGAGAGAGGGAGAAACTGAGTCCCAATGACACGGTTGAATTCCTGAATACAGCAAAGTCTCATCCAACTTGGACAGCTGGTGGGCGTCCCCGAGCTGATCCTCCTGCCAGGAAATGTGCCAGGGAAATCGGTTGGGGCTCTACCTGTCCTTCCGCACCACCCACTGCCAGGTGGCATGTTAGAATGAAAGCAAACCTCAGGTGGAATTTGACCAGCTGGATGATCATTATTAGGAAGCAGGTACAAGGACAGTGCTACAACCTGTTCCTGCAGGCTTGGTAACACCCACTCCGTCTGCAGGCACTCCAGTATGCACCCTGAACACAGGGTCCTTCTGACGGAGATGCACTGACACTCTCTTGGTGGGGTCAGCCAAACTTCTGGCGGGATCAGGCACTACAGTCCTCTGGACATGGGAAGACGGTAGGAGGCCAAATGGAACTCCAGATTAGAGCACTGTGCTGAGGGTGTCAGGAGCCTGTAATCTTTTAAAAATTCATTCATTCATTCATTCAGTTTTGGCTGCGTTGGGTCTTCGTTGCTGCGCGTGGGCTTTCTCTAGTTGCGGCGAGCGAGGGCTACTCTTCGTTGCGGTGCGCGGGCCTCTCACTGTGGTGGCTTTTTTCGCTGCAGAGCACGGGCTCTAGGCACATGGGCTTCAGTAGTTGTGGCATGTGGGCTCAGTAGCTGTGGCTCACGGGCTCTAGAGCACAGGCTCAGTAGTTGTGGTGCACAGGCTTAGGTGCTCCGGACCAGGGCTTGAACCCGTGTCCCCTGCATTGGCAGGCAGATTCTTCAGCACTGCGCCACCTGGGAAGTCCCCCCATAATCTTTTTTTATTATTGGAGTAGAGTTGATTTACAATGTTGTGTTAGTTTCAGATGTCCAGCTAGGTGACTCAGTTATACATATACGTAGATCCATTCTTTTTCAGATTCTTTTCCATTATAGTTGATTATAAGATACTGAATGTAGTTTCCTGTGTCATACAGTAGGACCTTGTTCTTAAACCCTGTTTCTTGATATTTCTAAGATACCTGTGCTAATTAAAGTTCTTTCTGGTGTCGATTTCTTTCTTTTTCTTTTTTTTTTTTTTTGGGGTACGCGGGCCTCTCACTGCTGTGGCCTCTCCCGTTGCGCAGCACAGGCTCTGGACGCGCGGGCTCAGCGGCCACGGCTCACGGGCCCAGCCGCTCCGCGGCACGTGGGATGTTCCCGGACCGGGGCGCGAACCCGTGTCCCCTGCATCGGCAGGCGGACTCTCAACCACTGCGCCACCAGGGAAGCCCTTTTTCGTTTTCTTTGGTGTAGATTTAGATCTGGAGAGGTAAAGTACCTCAGTAGCCACTTCTGGAGTCTGGGTTCCTGATTAGTTTCTTCCAAATGCTAATTAACTGCCCCTAGAGTAGCTATACTTACACACACACACACACACACACACACACACACACACACACATTACTCTGTACACATAGAGATGTCTTACGGTGACTTGTCACACAGATAATATAACACCGTTCTGGTAGAACGAGATGCCACATGCAACCTTTTTATAAGAAGCTCTCCCTTTCCCTGATTTCACTGAGAGGGAAGGCAGATGACTAACAATGATATCTTTGAACCCATCAGGGGAGGCGCTGTGATGTGAGGGAGACATAGGGAATCTCATTCTGGGGTCCTTCAAAGACCAAGGAGAGGCCCCAGGGTATCAAGGAGTCTTCTGAATCATGAGGAAAACGATTTGTGGCAATGCATGTGTGCATTCAGGTTGTGGAGGTGGGGAGAGGGTGGCAACTTCTATCAGATTCTAAGAGGGTCCTGACACCCGCAACGTGTCAAGATTCTCCAAACTCGGCACAGTTGGGCAGAGCAGGTGTAAAGAAACAGCTTGCCTGGAGATGGCCTGGGCAAGCTTTAGCAATTTCCCAGTAGAGTCAGATCTATCGGTCCAGGACTTGTGCTCTGCAAAGGAGATTTCAAAAGAATCACGCAGGGTCAGAGAGTGGGTTAAACGTCGAGCATTTGAGAAGCAACCATGTTTAAAATTTTCTTTTTCTTTTGAATTTTTCAGAGTTTTCAACTGTAGTAAAAACCACATCATATAAAATTGACCAAGCATTGGTTAAGGGGACAGTGTAGATTCACACTGTTGTGCAACAGCTCTCCAGAACTTTTGCATCTGGCAAAACTGAAACTGTTCTCACTGAACAATAACTCCTCCTCCTCCCCAGTGCCTGGCAACCACCCTTCTACTTTCCGTCTCTACGGATTTGAGCATTCAAGCTATACCTCATACAAGCGGAATCATACAGTCTGTTTTTATGTGACTGGCTTATTTTACTTAGCATACCGTTCTCAGGGTTTATCTACGTAGCGGCACATGTCAGAATTTCCTTCCTTTCTAAGGCTGAATAATATTCCATTGTGTGGACAGACCACATTTTGTTTATCCACTCATCCTTTGTTGGACACTTGGGTTGCATCCGCCTCTTGGCTACCGTGAATAATGCTGCTATGAACACGGGTGTGAAAAATCTCTCTTCTCTGCTTTCAACTCTTTTGCATAAATACCCAGAAGTGGAATTGCTGGATCATCCGGTAGTTGTATTTTTAAGTTTTGAGAAACCGCCATACTGTTTTGCACAGTGGTGGAAGCAACAGTGTGTTTAGCGGAGCCTAGGGTCACTCAGAGAGTAAGGCACAGAAATTCTGGTCTCCTTTAAAATCGTTTTTTTGGGGGGGATGGGAAGGCAATACGGGGTCCTTATGTGGTTAGGAGCAGGCAGACAGAGCTGGGTTTGAACCTTAGCTCCATGACCAAGTGGTTTTGTGACAATCTCTTTAGGTCGTTATCTACTCAGCTATGAAATGGGTAACAGCAGAACTCAGCATCATAAGGATTAACTAAGATCACGTATAGGTCACTGAGGATGGAGACCCAGGGTGGATGGCGCTTCTGCTCAGGAAAGCACATCAACGTTTTCAGGAAGAAGAATCAGAGCAGGCCAGCATCCAGAATGGAGAAGTTGGAACGCAGGGGGATAACTTGCTCTGGGACCAGAGAGATGAGAAATTTGAGTTTTCCACAGGCAGGCGGAGACTCCTCCAGGCTTGGGCAAGAGAGTTGGAGGGAGAAAGGTCTCAAGAGGGGGAGGAAGGAAACTGCAAAACTGCAGCCCTCGGAGGCTTAGGTGAGAGAGGCCAGAGACGGATGCCTAATGAGGGCAGTCAGCCAGGAAATTGTGGGACATTCACTTTGAAGTTCCTTCTGCACATGGGCCCTTTGAGAGCTCTTTCTCGGTTTGCTACGGACCTTTGGGTCTCGTGGATGCGCACCCCATAGGCATTCAAAGCCAGGTGTTTCGCGGACTCATACCTCCGGTGCAGGTCTTAAAAGTTGGGGTTCCCGATGTGGGGTTTAAACCCTTCACTCGTCAGGGAGAAGCTCCGGGCTTGCGAGTTCCCTCCTGATGGTGGGTCGCCATGCCAGGGTGGGGTTTATGGTGACAGTGTGTCTCAGCCTTTCCTTCCCTCCTGTTTTTTGGCTGTGCAGCACGGCTTGCAGGATCCTAGTTCCCGAACCAGGGATTAAACCCAGGCCTTCGGCACTGGAAGCACAGAGTCCTCAGCACTGGACTGCCGGGGAAGTCCCGTCCTTCCCTCCTTGATGTGGCTCTTTTCTGGTTTGCTGACGTGAAAGAGCTGCTCAGCTAGTTTTCTGAGGAAACGGTTCCATGTGCAGCTGTAGCTTTGGTGTGTCCGTCCTTAGGTGGCTTCTCATCCTTCACTGTCCTATGACTGCCCACCATCACCTCCAAAACCTTCAGTACAGGGCTGCTACACTTCACAGGCCAGGGGGCCACGCCACCACTTTAATTTAACAAACACTTCTTATACTCAGCGCTGAGCATGCGTCAGGCACTGTTAGAGTCAGTTCTCAAACACTGACCCTCACAGCAACCAGAGGAGGAAACAGGCACGGGCAGTTACGTAACTCGTCCAAGGTCTCAGAGCTGGTCAATGGTAGTGCTGGGATTCTAGCCTAGACCGTGCGGCTCCGGAGTCCCCATTCCCAGCTACTCTACTGCTTCTCAATGGGGGAGTCAGGAGGCGAAAGACGGGCAGCAGGAGCTGGGGGAGGGGCGGGATTTGCAGCCACCTGGAGACTATGCACGTCTGAGATTCCTCAGCCACACTTCGGCCACAGTGGCTTCCCTTGAATATGACGGAAGAGAACTCTGGGCTGTCTGATGACACGGGACTGGCAGGGGGTCAGCGCTCAATAAATAAGGTCGCCCGCTCAGCATCACCACCCCTCCCAATCACTTCTGACCACATCCCTCCTTTGAATTGCACACCTTCGGCAACAAGGTCGGAATTCAACTTCCCACTTCTGCCGGGGTGCCAGGGAGGACCAGCTCCCTTTGCCACCTCTCTCTCTCTCCAGACCCCATGACTCACAGCTCCAGGAGTGGGATGGTCCCCATGCAGCTGAGAGAACATCCCCTAAGGCCACATGAGTCCTGGCTGTGTGGTGTGTGTCGTCTCTGCCCCTGCTCCCCGCCTCCAATGACAAAGGGAAACAAAGAGGATGAAAAGGAAAAACCAGAGAAAGAAGAAAAAGGAAGAGACAAGGAAAGAGTACTCCTTTCCCTCCTCTCTGCCCTTAACCTTGACCTTCTGAGCAGTGGTTGCCATTGCTGCTTCCAGCCTTGGTCGTCTCATCTCTCTGATAGTTCAAGTCCCCAGAGCAAGGTCTGGGGCACCTTTCTGTGCATCTTAAGGTGAGATCAAGTAGGCAGCCAGCAGCCAGAAAATAACTCGAGAGGAGAACAAAGAAGTATTCTGATGCTTTTAAAATCTGTTTTCTGCACAGGCTGATGATCAGGCAAACACTGTAAGCGTACACGAGTGGAAAGAGCCACCAAATTATAGAAAACACTCCCTGCGTGTGCTATGGACTCGTTCCTGGCCTCCTCCCCGATTCCTCCTACCTTCAAAATTAATTTCATCCGCCGGAAGGAAGAGCCTGAAGATCTCAGAAGTGCGTTCTCTCAAAACAAGTTGTTCTGCATCTGAATAATGGAGGCTTTGGCTCGAAAAACAACTATATGGCATGAACGTGGCAGCGGGGTGTGGGCAGGTGAAACGGATGGTGGGATTCTTCTTGGAAACACTGACTCCAGGGGAAGCAGAAGGGAAGCCCCTTCTGCCGCAGTGGGCCCACCACCCAGCACAAAGGGCACACAGAAGCCGCCTGCAAATGCACAGAGACCCTTGGGTAGAATCTCCCGGCGGGCAGGCCCTCTTCAGGCATGCTGGTTCCTTACTGCAAACAGTGTCCCCAGGCTTGAGCCACTCTACTGCTGTCACCTCCACTCTTGAACTCCAGCTCCACCCTTGGGTCCTGAGCTAAACTGTTCCCTTAGCTTTTGACCTAGCAATTGGACTTCTAGAAAGTAATCCTTCAGATCGATTTGCCCATTTGCAGAAAGACACGTGCACGGAGCTGCTCATTGCTGCATTGTTCATAACGGCCCAAACCTGGAAGCAACCTAAATGTCCATCGGAAGGGGACTGGCTAAATTAAACATGGCTCACCCAGACTTTCGAATGATAAACAGACCTTTAGTATGCGCTGACAGGAAGAGGTCTGGGAGCCATACTGCTGGCTGAAGCAAGTTCCGTGCAGACCAGTGTGCGACAGTATTGTCCCAGTCTTCGTTGGATTTCCCCCAAAGCAGACCTTGAGACAAGAACCTGGGTGCATGTCATTATTTGGGAGGTGATCCAGGAAGCACAGTGAGGAAGAGGGAAGCGAGACAGGGCAGGGGGGATGCCGATAAAGGCTGTATCAGTGAGTGGGTTCCTGCTGTAGGCATCTGGGGCTCACTCCCGTGGGGACCCTCTAAGGGTCTGTGTGGAGCGTGCCGCAGGGTCATGCCACCAAGGGGCTAGGAAGCTGGGGTATTTATCTACCAACTCCAGTCCTTCATTGGTCGAGGGGCATTCATTCCTGGACACTTACTTCCAGCCAACCCCAAGTTCCAGCAGATATCTCCTTGGCCGGCGGTCATCCTGACGCAGAGAGATACAGGAAGAGGTAAACTTTGATAGAAATGTCTGAAGGTGCCTCTGGGAGTGGGTGGGGGCGATCCAGGGGAGGTGAGTGGGTACGACAGATAGCATCTGCTGTGGTCCCATCTGTGTATCAAAAAAAATTCTAGGGATGTGGGCCTGAAGGCCTAGGGCATACACTGCGGTGAGGCCCTTTTCACCTTGAACCCTTCTACGGGGTTTGCATTTTAAAAAACAGACCCCCATATGCCTTAAATCACTGAAAAAATGGGTAACCATTTTAAAACTGCTCTCTCCACAGCTACTACAGCCCCGTCTGAACGTTTCTGCCCTCCTTGAGTCTCTTCCAGGACCAAACAATAATTTCTCGCTTGTCTTACGTGCTGTCCGGCACGAAGCCCAGCATAATCCACCTTACATGTACGATCGAAGCTGAGCCCTAGGACTACCCTGGGAAGTGGGAAGTCGAGTCCCAACTTTAGAGATGGGGACACAGAGGCTTAAAGAACCTAACTTTAACTTGTTCAAGGTCATACAATAAGAGGGGGGGGGTCCATTCCACGCGTGGAACCAGAATTTGAACTAAACCTGCCTGGCTTCTGAGCCTGTGCCTGCAGCCATGATGATGTTTCCATAGCCTTTCCTCCTTCTCTCTAGGGGACAATCTAATTCTTCTTCAGGCCAACCATCTTCCCCTCCCCACATGCTTAACAAGTTACTGACAAAAGACCCCGAACAGCCAAAGCAATCCTGAGAAAGAAAAATGAAGCTGGAGGAATCAGGCTCCACGACTTCAACTATACTACAAAGTTACAGTCATCAAAACAGTATGGCACTGGCACAAAAACAGACATATAGATCAATGGAACAGGATAGAAAGCCCAGAAATAAATCCAGACACATATGGTCAATTAATCGACAACAAAGAAGGCAAGACAACACAATGGAGAAAAGACAGTCTCTTCAATAAGTGGTGCTGGGAAAACTGGACAGCTACATTAAAAGAATGAAACTACAACATTCTCTAATGCCATACACAAAAATAAACTCAAAATGGATTAAAGACCTAAATGTTAAGACCGGATACTACAAAACTCTTAGAGGAAAGCATAGGCAGAACACTCTATGACATAAAACACAGCGAGATCCTTTTTGACCCACCTCCTAGAGAAATGGAAATAGAAACAAAAATAAACAAATGGGACCTAATGAAACTTAAAACGTTTTGCACAGCAAAGGAAACTGTAAACAAAACAAAAAGACGACCCACAGAATGGGAGAAAATATTTGCACATGATGCAACCAACAAGGGATTAATCTCCAAAACATACAAACAGCTCATGCAGCTCAATATCAAAAAAACAAACAACCCAATAAAAAATGGGCAGAAAACCTAAATAGACATTTCTCCAAAGAAGACATACAGATGGCCAAAAAGCACATGAAAAGCTGCACAACATCACTAATTATTAGAGAAACGCAAATCAGAACTACAATGAGGTATCATTTCACACTGGTCAGAGTGGCCATCATCAAAAAGTCTACAAACAATAAATGCAGAGAGGGCGTGGAGGAAAGGGAACCTTCCTACACTGTTCGTGGGAATGTAAATTGGTACAATTATTATGGAGAACAGTATGGAAATTCCTTAAAAAAACTAAAAATAGAACTACCATATGATCCAGCAATCCCACTCCTGGGCGTATATCCAGGGAAAACCATAATTCGAAAAGATACACGAACCCAACGTTCACTGCAGCACTATTTACAAGAGCCAAGGCATGGAAGCAACCTAAATGTCCACTGACAGAGGAATGGATAAAGAAGATGTGGTAAATAAATACAATGGAATATTACTCAGCCATGAAAAGGAATGAAATAATGCCATTTGCAGCAACATGGATGGACCCAGGGATTACCATACTAAGTGAAGTAAGTCAGATAGAGAAAGACAAATATCACATGATATCACTTATATGTGGAATCTGAAAAAAATGATACAAACGAACTTATTCACAAAACAGAAACAGACTCACAGACTTCAAAAACAAACTTATGTTACCAAAGGGGAAAGGTGGGGGAGGGATAAATTAGGAATGGGGATTAACATATACACACTGCTATACATAAAATAGTTAACCAACAAGGACCTACTGTATAGCACAGGGAACTCTACTCAATAATCTGTAATATCCTATATGGGAAAAGAATCTGAAAAAGAATGGATACATGTATATGAATAACTGAATCACTTTGCTGTACACCTGAAACTAACACAACATTGTAAATCAACTATACTCCAGTATAGAATGAAAATTAAATTAAAAAAGAAAAAGAAGCTACCGGTCCCTCATCAGCCAGACACAGTGTAGGGACAGGGAGGGACAGAGTTGAATGGAGTCATTCCCCTCTGGCTAAATTGTATCCTCCACCAAAATATACAGGCAGACTTCGGAAATACTTTGGGTTTGGCTCTAGACCACCGCAATAAAGTGAATATTACAATAAAGCAAGTCACACCCATTTCTGGTTTGCCATTGCATATGAAAGTTATGCTTACACTATACTATAGTCAATTAACAATTTATTGACCGGAGACGTATTAATACATCTTTTGCTACCCGAACGTTATTGACCGGAGACATACCAATACGTTTTTAGAGAGTGATACAATTAACATCACCATGCGAAGCTGTTAGAGCTTAAAATTGATCAAGGGTCCATTATACAACTTGTGATTCTCGCTATCATTCACATTTTGCTCCGTTAGGTTTTTGTTCCAACCTTGTGTATATTATAAATTCAAGTTTACTACCGTAAAATTTTCAAAAATGACGCGTCGCAAAGTTTGGAGTGAAGAAAAATTTCCTGGTGAATTTTATGCAGATACCAATACTTTCTCTGAGTGTCCGAGCAACATATATACTAGCATCTCAGAAGATGACAGTTCTTCAGAATACAGATCTGATTCAGACAATGTGAATATTAGACCAAACAAAAGACAAGAAACCTTAGTGATTGATTCTGATACGGAAAGTGAAAATGAAACTCACGGTGCTGGAGAATGCTCCTTTGCTTCTACAGAAGAGTGGATTGAAAATTAGAAGACTTCGCATTTCACGAAGATTAGAAGACTTTACAGGTGTGTCAGGTGTAACTATTGAATGTAATAACCTGCAAAGTGTTAGTGAAACAACAGAATTAATTTTTGGAACGCCTTTTTCAAGTTGGTCGCTTCTCAAACAAACTTGTATCACCAACACAATGAAAAATCATATAAAAAGTATGATAAGGCTTTAAAATGAACTGATGTAACCAATAGTGACATGGAGAAGTTTCCTGGATTAGTAATTTTGGTGGAACAAATAAGAAAGTCACACTGGAAAGAATATTGGTCGACTGATCCCTTACTTGAAACACCTACCTTTCCAAAGATTATGACGAGAAGAAGATTCAAACAAATAATGACATTTCTTCACTTTAACGATAACTCAGAAGCTCCACTTCCTGCAGACAGAATTTCAAAAGTTAAATCTCTTTTGTATTATTTTCTACCAAAATTTCTATCGATCTGTATACCCAAACAAGAGCTATCACTTGAGGAGGCAACGATAAAGTGGAGAGGACGACTCAGATTCAAAACCTATAGTCCCAGAAAACTTACAAGATATGGAATTTTGGTCAGGGTGCTTAGCGAAAGTGAAACTGGATATATATGCAACCTTGAGATTTCCACGGGTGAAGGAAAGAAACTGCAAGAAACAGTATTATCGGTCCTACAACCTTATCTTGGTTCATGGCACCATATTTACCAAGACAATTATTACAACAGTGTGTCCACGTCTGAAATATTGTTGAAAAATAAAACCAGAGTTTGTGGGACTATAAGAGAGTGTCGTGGTCTACCAAACCAATTAAAGGAGAAAGCTAAAAATCTACAGAGGGGAGAAATGACATTCTTACAGAAGGGAGAAGTGACTCGTCTTATATGGAAAGACAAGGGGTTAGTCTGCATGGTGACACTATTCATGACACCTCCACAGCATCTACAGGAAAGGAAGACAGGAGGACTGGCCATCAGATAACTAAGCCCACTTGTATATTAGAGTATAATAAATATGCGAAAGGAGTTGATCGATCTGCTCAATATCTGGCAAACTTCAATATCCTCTGGAAAACTCGAAAATGGTACAAGAAAGTGGGTTTCTATTTGATTAATTGTGGTGTATTCAATGCGTTTAAAATTTATTGTAGCCTGGGCTTCCCTGGTGGCGCAGTGGTTGAGAGTCCGCCTGCCGATGCAGGGGACACGGGTTCGCGCCCCGGTCCGGGAAGATCCCACGTGCCGCGGAGCGGCTGGGCCCGTGAGCCATGGCCTCTGAGCCTGCGCGTCCGGAGCCTGTGCTGCGCAACGGGAGAGGCCACAGCAGTGAGAGGCCCGCGTGCCGCAAAAAAAAAAAAAAAAATGCAAACCATCTTCTGAGTCTCCTGTGAGTCGTAACCTTTTTGCTGGTGGAGGGCCTTGCCTCTATGTTGACGGCTGCTGACTGATCAGGGTGGTAGTAGCTGAAGGTTGGGGTGTCCGTGGCAATTTCTTAAAATGAGACGGTGAAGTCTGCCACGTCAATCGACTCTTCCTTTCACAAACGATTTCTCTGTAGCATATAATGCCGTTTGATAGCATTTTACCCACAGTAGAACTTCTTTCAAAAATTGGAGTCAATCCTCTCAAGCCCTGCCGCTGCCTTATCAACTAAGTTTAGTTTCTGTCATATTCGAAATCCTTTGCCGTCATTTCAACAATCTTCACAGCATCGTCACCAGGAGTAGATTCCATTTCAGGAAACCACTTTCTTTGCTCATCCGTAAGAAGCAACTCCTCAGCCGTTACAGTTTTATCATGAGATTGCAGCAACTCAGACACATCTTCAGGCTCCACTTCTAATTCTAGTTCTCTTGCTATTTCCACCACACCTGCAGTTCCTTCCTCCCCTGAAGTCTTGAACGCCCCAGTGTCACCCAAGAGGGTTGGAATCAACTTCTCCCAAATCCCTGTTAATGTGATATTTTGACCTCTTCCCACGAATCACGAGAGTTCTTAATGGCATCAAGAATGGTGAATCCGTTCCAGAAGGTCTTCAATTGGCTTTGCCCACATCCATCAGAGGAATCACTATCTGTGGCAGCTATAGCCTTATGAAATGTATTACCCAAATAATAAGACTTGAAAGTCGAAACGACTCCTCGATCCATGGGCCGCAGAATGGATGTTACGTTAGCAGGCATGAAAATAACATGAATCTCACTGCACGTCTCCATCAGAGCATCTGGGTACACTGTCAATGAGCAGTAATATTTTGAAACAAATCTTTTTTTCTGAGCAGTAGGTCTCAACAGTGGGCTCCATACAGTCAGTAAACCATGTTGTAAACAGATGTGCTATTATCCAGGCTTTGCTGTTCTATTTATAGAGCAGAGGCTGAGTAGATTTAGCATAATTCTTAAGGCTCCTAGGATTTTCGGAATGGTAAATGAGCGCTGGCTTCAACTTCAAGGTGCCAGCTGCATCATTAGCTCCTAACAAGAGAGTCACCCTGTCCTCTGAAGCCAGGCACTGACTTCTCTCTAGCTATGAGAGTCCTACATGGCAGCTTCTGCTTCTCCTTCTTTCGCCTACATTGAAGATCTGTCGTTTAGTGTAACCACTTTCATTAATGGCCTTAGCTGGATGTTCTGGGTAACTTGCTGCAGCTTCTGCATCAGCCCCGGCTGCTGCACCTTGCACTTTGATGTTCTGGAGACAGCTTCTTTCCTTCAGTCTCATGAACCAACCTCTGCTAGCTTCACACTTTTCTTCTGCAGCTTTCTCACCCCTCTCAGCCTTCACAGAATTAAAGAAAGTTAGGGCCTTGCTCTGGATTAGGCTTTGGCTTACGGCAATGTTGTGGTTGGTTTGATCTTCTATCCAGACCACTAGAACTTTCTCCATATCAGCAATAAGGTTGTTTGCTTTCTTATCATTTGTGTGTTCCCTGGAGTAGCACTTTTGATTTCCTTCGAGAACTTTTCCTTTGTGTTCACAACGTGGCTAACTGTTTCATGCAAGAGGCCTCGCTTCCGGCCTATCTTGGCTTTCGACGTGCCTTCCTAAGTTCATCATTTCTAGCTTTTGATTTAAAGTCAGAGACATGCGACCCTTCCTTTCACTTGAACACTTAGAAGCCACTGCAGGGTTATTCATTGGCCGAATTTTGATATCGTTGTGTCTTGGGAATAGGGAGGCCCAAGGAGAAGGGGAGAGATGGGGGAATGGCCAGGCAGTGGAGCAATCAGAACGCACACACAACATTTATCGATTAAGTTCGCCATCTTACATGGGTGCGGTTCGTGGCACCCCGAAACAATGACAATAGTAACACGCAAGATCACTGATCACAGATCACCATAACAAATATAACAACAGTAAAAAAAAGTTTGAAATATTGCAAGAGTTACCAAAATGCAACTCAGAGAAACGAAGTGAGCAAACGCTATTGGAAAAATGGCACTGTTCAACCGAGGGTTGCTACAAACCTTCAATTTGTAAAAAACACAGTATCTGTGAGGTACAATAGTGAAGTGCAATAAACGAGGTATGCCTGTGTGTTGAAGTCCTAACCCCCGAGGACTTCAGAATGTGACCTTATTAGGATATAAGGTTTGCAGAGGTAATCACGTTAAAATGAAGTCATTAGAGCGCGCCCTAGTCCAGAATGACCGGTGTCCTTATAAAAAGGGGAAATTTGGAGACAGACACACTCCAAGGAACGCCAAAGATTGCCAGTAAACCACTAGAATCTAGGCGAGAGGCCTGCGACAGATTCTCCCTCACACCCTCAGAAGGAACCAACCCTGCCCACGCCTTGATCTCGGACTTCTAGCCCCCAGAACGATGGGACAAGACATTTCCGTTGTTGACACCACCCAGTTTGCAGTACTTTGTTATGGGGGCCCTGGGAAACTAGTACACCCTCTTTCAAAGCTGTCACTACCTTGTCATCTTCCACTCTGGCAGGAATTAGCCTCCCAACTCAGAAATCTAGGGAAAACGGGATAGAAGGCAGTTTTTAAAGTCCCCATCCCACCTCTGACTTTTTTCCCCAGATGGGTTGAAATGTCTTGTTGCTGATGAGAGGACATCTAGAAATGAATAGTTCTAGCCATAGGCTTCCAGAATCACATAACTCATCCTGTCTTTGATGGCCGAATGAATGAATGAATGAAGTCATAAATCGCTAATGCCCTTAGCCGTGCTCTAAATAGAAGCCTCTCTGCTTATGAAATTTTGGCCCACAAACTTGGAGGGAAAGCTAAGCGCCAGAAAATAAAAAGGTATACTTACCTCTGCTGCCACGAGCAGGTGGAGTGAGTGGTGGTCCCTTTGGATAAAGGGAGAAATGGATTCAAGGACAGTTAGTGGAATCCGACCTGCTCGCCAACAGAGACACGTCTGTGTTTCCCTTCCTCTTCCCCCTCCCTGCCTTATTATAAAACTTTTGTGTAGAGTATCACGTCATCAGTGTACAGCTCAATGAATTTTTACAAAGTAAGCTCACGTGTTCTTCAGCACCAAGGTCAAGATACAGACCATTATCAGCACCCAGATGGCCCCTTCATGCCTCCCAGTCCGTAGGTAACCACTCTTTTCATTTCTGCCCCCACAGATTACTTTAGCCTGGTTTTAAACTTTATGTAGATAAACTTTATGTAGATAAAATTATTTAATTTAAAATAATTAAAATTATTTAAACATAAAATTATGTTCGGTCTTTATTGTCTGTCTTCTTTCACTCCACATTCTGTACATGAGAGTGTCTATATATTATACAAAGAATTAGCTTGTCCTTTTTCATCGCTGCATAATATCCCACAACATAAACGCACCACACTTTATTTATCCTTTGTACTTCTGATGAACATTTGGGGAGTCCCTAGTTCGGGGCTAATGGAATAGTGTGATGAACGTTATTTTGCAGGTCTTTTAGTGAACGTATGTACTCATCTGTGGGTATTTCCCCAGGAGGGGAACTGCTGGGTCATAGGGTGAGAATCTGTTCAGGTTAGCGGTTACCGTTCAGTTTTCCATAATGGCTGTGCCAAGTTCTAGCCAATCAGCAGCCTATGAAGTTCCGGTCACTACCCATCCTTACCGGTACTTAGTATTAGCTTTGACGTATTTGTCATTCTGATGGGTATACTATGATCTCAGAGTGGTTTGAATTTACATTTCCCGGCGACCAAGGTTGTCGAGCACCTTTTCCTGTATGTACTGACTCCTTCCTTTTGATCATTCCTCCCTCCCTTACCTCTCTCTCTTAAAGTCCCCCCTTTTCTTATTTAAGAGTCAGTCACCCAAGCACAGGGAGAGGGGCCTCCTTGGAGCTTAGCAAAGGCAACTGCATCCCCCTTTGCCTATGTCTGTGCTCCCTTATGGTCTCTAAGTGCCACAAATGTCAAATGTCGCTGCCCCAACACAGATGGGCCCCAGCAAGGCTGCTGCGTGTGTGTATAAGGAATGTGGTTTACGTATTGTGGCCCTGCCCGCTCTGCCTACCTTTGCAGAATTATTTTTCGTTACATAAGACTCTGCGGAAGGCCTTGAGGTGCCGAGAGGAAAGGCACTGAATAAAATGCAAACTAACAAAAGCACTGATATCAAAGAATGGGGGTAAACCCGTCATGCCCTTGTCACTGGAAGGCTGCTGGCAGACTCATCCCCACCTTACCTAAAAATCAAGCTCTGCAGGCTCTAAACAGCCTCCTGGGCCCCACCCCACCCCCGCCCGGCCAAACATTCATTAATTCACCTATCAATTAAGCCCAAGGAGAAGGGGAGACGGGGTATGAGCAAGGGAGAGGTAGAAAGGCAGGCAGTTGAGCAAGAAATTGCTGGTTGGTCACAAGCCCTCTTCAATTAACCTTATCCTAGGCTCTCCCAAATTGACTCATTTAGAAGTGTTCAGTCTGTCCATCCATGAAATGAGCCTAACTGAACCGAACAGTATTTATACTTTGCAGACATCATAAAGATAACTTTCATAAAAGCTTAAAGCACTTTCAGTTGCAGAAAGCAGCAAAGGGGCAAAACCAAGATGCTCAGTTGAATCTAACCATAAGAAAACATCAAACAAACCCAAACTGAGTGACATTTTGCAAAAAGGGGCTGTACTTTTCAAAACTGTCAGTATCAGGAACAACAAAGGTCAGGCTGCGGAGCTGGTCCAGGCTGAAGGGGAGTGAAGTGACCAGGTGGCCAGAAATCATAGGTGATCCTGGATAAAACCCTGGAGCAGAGCAATCACTAAAGGGCAAAATTTCAGGACAACTGGTGAAATGTGAATATGTGCTCTGTGTTAGATAACAGTATTGCATTAATGTTCAATTTCCTGAATGTGATCATTGTACTGTGACTATGTAAGCAAATGTCTTTGTTCTTTGGAGAATCGCACTCAAGATTCAGGAGTAAAGATAGGGAGTTTGGGATTGACATGTACACACTGCTATATACATATATTTTTTTAGATGTATTTATTTATTTATATAGGGAGTTTGGGATTGACAGGTACACACTGCTATACATATATATATATATATATATATATATATTTTAGATTGATTGATTGATTGATGGCTGCATTGGGTTTTCGTTGCTGCAGCGGGCTTTCTCTAGTTGTGGCGAGCGGGGGCTACTCTTCGTTGCCGTGCGCGGGCTTTCCACTGTGGTGCCTTCTCTTGTTGCGGGGCGTGGGCTCTAGGCGCGCGGGATCAGTAGTTGTGGCGCACAAGCTTAGTTGCTCTGCGGCATGTGGGATCTCCCCGGACCAGGGCTCGAACCCGTGTACCCTGCATTGGCAGGTGGATTCTTACTCACTGCGCCACCAGGGAAGCCCCACACTGCTATATTTTAAATGGATAACCAACAAGGACCTACTGTATAGCATAGGGAACTCTGCTCAACATTATGTAACAACCTAAATGGGAAAAGAATTTGAAAAAGTATAGATACATGGGGGACTTCCCTGGTGGTGCAGTGGTTAAGAATCCATCTTCCAATGCAGGGGACGCGGGTTCGAGCCCTGGTCAGGGAACTAAGATCCCACATGCCGCAGGAAAACTAAGCCTGCGTGCCACAACTACTGAGCCCACGCGCCACAACTAGAGAGAAGCCTGCACGCCGCAACGAAAGATCCTGCATGTCTCAATGAAGATCCCGCGTGCCGCAACTAAGACCCAATGCAGCCAAAAATAAATAAATAAATAATGAATAAATCTAAAAAAAAAAAGAGCTGCATTGAGGAAGAAAAGAGAGAGTTCATCAGCCAGAAAAAAAAAAAAAAAAGATGTCTGCCACTGACTAAATTATTCCATCAAAGTAGCAACAAATGAGTGTGTGTGTGTGTGTGTGTGTGTGTGTGTGTGTGTGTGTGTGTGGAGAGAGAGACAGAGTAAATACGGTAAAATGTCAATAATGGGTGAATCTGGGTGAAGCGTATATGGGAGTTTGTGGCCCTGTTCTTGCAATTTCAAATCTGTAGGTTTGCAGTGTTTTCAAAATAAAAAGTTTTTAAAAACACACACACAAGATATTCAGGTCGAATTTAACAGTGGATCTGAGGCCGGCATAAGGAGTCTGATTTCGGAGGGGTGATGGTGGGGAGGTGTGAGCCTGGGAAGCAGGTGAGATTGACGGGTTCCCCCAGCCTCCAACCTGCTAAAGGAACCCGAATCTAATTTACATGTCCACCCTCAAGAAAGGGGATTCTGGGCTTCCCTGGTGGCGCAGTGGTTGAGAGCCCACCTGCAGGGGACACGGGTTCGTGTCCCGGTCCGGGAGGATCCCACGTGCCGCGGAGCGGCTGGGCCCGTGAGCCATGGCCGCTGAGCCTGCGCGTCCGGAGCCTGTGCTCCGCAAACGGGAGAGGCCACAAGAGTGAGAGGCCCGCGTACCGCAAAGAAAAAAAAAAAGAAAAGAAAGGGGATTCCATCCCCAATTCATGGCAAAATCTTTACCATTCTAACCCCCAGAAACTGGTGGGGTCATGTGATCCACTGCCGGCCAATGAGCTATGAGCTAATTCTGGTGGGGGCCCTCCTTCCTCTTACAGAAGCAACCTCGGAAACACTGACATTCAGCAGGCCCACGCCAGCATAGCTAGAGTTTCTTCTCACTGGTCCATACCCTGTTGTACTGGTTGCTGATTATTTTGAATATCATCTCTGGCTGGAAGGGCCTGTTCTTTGCGATTAGAGATTGTGTACCTGCGTGTGATACCTGGAACTTCAGCAGCCTTTTTGGGACCAGGTGGAGGCTGAAACTGAACACCCATACCCAGAAAGGCAGAGCTGAGAGGATTAGAGAGGAGAGGAGCCTTGAAATATCATCTTGGAGCTCTTCCAAGAGAGGGGGTTTCTGTCACCTGCAGCCAAGAGCATCCTAAGGAGGCAGTCTAGAGATAAGTTTAGAACCAGGACCGTTGAAAAGGCCACCTAACCGAGGGCAGTTGGAACAAAAAGGCCTGCCTGTCTCAGCACACCCATCAGAGTCCACGCAGAATGCGGTATGGGCATGAACTGGTGAATGGGGCCCTTGTGGTGTAGCCCGAGGCATCTTAGGGCATATGGATGAACTAGGGGTCTGGGGTGCCCTCTTCCCCTGTCAAGAAGAGACCACTAGAAAGGCAGTCTCTCAACATAGGTTTCACGGAGTAACCAAGGACACAGAGATCCTGCTAGGAGTCTGGGAGGCAGGGTGATGGAGCGTGGGGTCAGGGCTCCTACAGGAGGAGCAAAAACCGAGGTGGAGGCTGTTTCCACAGAGCGCTCTGTGTTGCCATAACAGTTACAATCGCATGAAAGCTTTCAGTTTGTACAGTACTTTTAACTTCCCAGTGTTCACTGAGACGCATCGTCTCACTCTTTCCCCGTAGAATCACAGATCACAGCCTGCTAGGGTGTTAAGAGGCCTCAGAGATGACTCTAGATGGGGAGAAAGAAACTCAGAGGGGTCAAGTCACTTTCTCCACAAAGGGTGAACGAACCTGCTAACTTGGTCTGCCCTCGGTGGATTAAGTACTCCATGTGTTTCTTAAGCACTGGAAAACACGAAAAGGGGTCCCAGAGGTTGGCCTGGTGTTTACGAAGGTGCTTCTTTCCCCTTCTTCCTGGACTCTGTGCTGCACGGAGACCAGTACGGGGTAACCGCATGCACCACTTGTCCCCATCCGCGTCTTTGTTTTGGCCCAGAGTCCACCTTGACTTAGGACTTGGCATTCGTTAGGTACCTCAGAGAGAATCTGCTGGCTCCCAAAGCGTTCGTGGGCCTTGTGGCTTGTAATGATGAATTCGTGGGAAGGTGGAGGAGGGGAGGTTACGGGGCACATCCAGGGGGGCACCCTTCACATGAAAGACAATGTGGCGGGCGCCCCCCCGGAGGCGTGTGAGGCAGAGGCCCTGTCCATGTCCCACGCAAAGGGACTAGAAATTCTCATCATAAACCGTCTCGGCAGACCTTCATAGCCACCCTGGAGGCCACCAACAGGCAGCTCCTGGACACAGTGACTACCCTGGCATGGTCACCAGCACAGAGTGGGACAAAAGTACTGGAAGCCTAAGACGCTAGGACCAACCCTTGATCAACGACGGAAGGAATTTGGTGCATAAATAGCGCAGCTATGCTGCTCTTCAGTTGACAACTCTGGAGTGGCTCCTGCAGAGTCTCCGGGGGGGCTCCAGCACGATTGAGCCCCAGAAGCCCACCTGCCCCTCAGCTCACCCTTCACTGGTTTCCTTCCCCTCCCCCTCCCCCTCCCCCTCCCCGTGCTTTCTGGGGGTCACTTCCCAAAGGAACTCCCTGCACCCAAGTCTTCATTTTCAGGCGCTGCTTTTAGAAGGAACTCAGATTCAGACGTCAAGGTCCTCCCTTCCCGAGGATCGCCACAGCGCCTTCCTCTTTGCCACCCTAACCCCCGCACGCCCTTCCTCGCCACGGTCATCTCAGCTGCAGTGTCTTCTCTCCTGGATCTCACCGCCCCCCCAGCCCACGTGACCTCCTAAGAGTAGCCCTGCGCTGCCCAGATTCTGTCTCTCATCTCCCTGCTGCGCTCACCCCCACTACAATGTCAAGCAGAATTTCTCTAGTAACTTGGGGAAATGGGAAAGTCTACCCCCAGATCTGGACTTAACCCAGAGGAAGGAAAAAGGGAAAACGAAATAGCAGTACTCGTGTTATTCGCTCTTTTACTTAACAGCATCTCTCACGACTCGCAGCAGATAGGAGAGGTGACAGATTCAAGCTGGCCACCCATGCTTTCACACTCCTCCCATAGCCAAAGGGGAAGGGGGGAAGGGATAAATCAGGAGTTTAGGATTAATATATACACACTACTATATATACAACAGATAAACAACAAGGACCCTACTGTATAGCACAGGCAACTATATTCAATATCTTGTAGTAACCTACAATGGAAAAGAATCTGAAAAAGAATAGATATACATGTATAACCGAAGCACTTTGCTGGACACCTGAAACTAATACAACATTGTAAATCAACTAGAATTTTCTTAAAAAAGAAAAAAAAGAAGTAATGTTTGTACCATGATTGGCTTAGGGTAATTATGAATCATCTAGGGTTAAGACTGCATTCCATGAGCACACTGCCATCCAATATCAGGAAAAATCTGGACTTTCATCAGCAAAGCAACAAGGGAGATAGCTACTGGTGAGCTCAAGGAGATGCAGCTGTCTGCCCTGCAACCCTCAACTCACATTTTCAGCAGCTGTAAAGGTCCAACCAGATATTGACAGTGAAAATGCTTTGTCCACTAAAGGGACGGAAGACACTCAGAACCAAAGTTGTGCTCTAAGGTCTTGAGCATTTGGGGCTTACCTGATACAGGTGAGCACAATACCGCTGGCTGAGAACCCTCTGTTTCCTGGTGACTTTGACTCTCCACCCCTCAGGACCAGGCCGTAGGGGAGAGAAGATTTAACTCAAGTTGAGAACGTAAATCACAGCCCTGGTTCCCTTCCTCAGCAGGCAACCAGCATTCCGAGCCATCAGATCTAATGATCTAATCTAATCTCCTCACCTGAGTTGTGCACTGATTATCTGACTGTGTGCAGGATCCATGTGTGGATGGACACTGCTCCTAGTCAAGCTTCACCTGAGCTAGAAACGTGGGGACACGCGGCAGTGCAGTTCGTGGAACCGGTGCACACCGGCCCTTAATAAACGCCTCTGCTGATAAGGAACACCAGGGGCCTCGCTGCTGCGGACACTTCTGAGCGCTGATTTTTTTTAACCTCCCCCCAACCCCAAGACATAAGTCTCCAATTTGTGAATCCAACCTCTTTTGGCAGGGTTTAAGAACACAATATATATAGTCCTTACAACTTATGACAGAGGACGCAAGGATGAGACCCCTACTACACCCGTGAGAAAATATGGAGGTACAGTGGTTATTGATGTGAGAAGGTGGGAATTCACAGCTGATTAAGGTTTTATAGAGTATCTGGGGTGGAGTTTTAGGCTGGCGCTAATTGACCTAAGCCAGTTTGGTCTCGCAAAAAAACCCATGAGGTTCTTTTTGGTAAGTCTCTGTACCTTTTTCGAGGTGGGCGAGGGAGTAGGGCCTCTCTCCATACCATGCCACCAGGATATTGTGAAAAGAAGTCTTCAGGCCAAGTTCTGAACAAGCTGCTGCAAAGCAGCCACATGACTGGTTCTGTGAATTCCGTGACGTTCCAGCCCTCCATCCTTTAAAAGCTCCAGCAGCCGCCTCTCAGGAAAGTTTGCCTGAGGCAAATGCAAGGAAAGTCTTGCAGCGGGATTCTCTAACCTTCTAGTCCGACTCCAGGCGCGCACAATCCACCAGATCAGCCGCTAGATGCACGCAGGACCACTTAAGAATCAAGCCCATGGTGCCGTTCCTACGAGAACCAACCACGGAGCACACCAGATTTTCCCGGTCTGCACCTGCAAGAGCTGAAGTAGCGCTCCTACTCCTGACCAATCCCCCCGCCTCGAACTGCTCCCGCCAGTGGGAACTCGTTTCTAAGGCCCTTTATACTAATGAACAAGAGCTCTGGTGCTGACTGGAGCTCGGGTCTTGGGGGGCTCTGGAGCGTGGACTCGTGATAAAATGGCCGACTATTCCTAAATGCGTGTCCCCCAATTAGGCCGACTACCTTCTCCTAAAGTAGATGAAGCCCAACAGATACATACATCCGGACACGGAATTCACATTACAGACACATAACAACTGTACGTTTCCTGCTCCTGTTGACACAGATAAAAGAGCCCGTGACAATTTAGCACCCCCTGTGGTGAAGTTTGGAACCGCCCAATTAGAAAGGAAGAAAATGCTCTGGGTTCAGCCAGCCAGCTTTTTACAGATTACAAAGTGTTTTATAGCAAGACAACGGTGGCCAGAGGGAGGGGCTCCCTGACCTTCGGCCTCAATTAGGGCAGTTCCGCTGCCTTGTAAACTTGCACTGGCCCACCGGATTGGACGGCCTTTAAAATTTTGAAAACCTCTGGAATAGCCCCTGCAGGGAAGAGGGAAGAAAAGAGGGATGGGAGGAGGGGTGGGAGGAGATGCAGCAGGAAAGGAGGCCAGGCTGGCCTCTGTGCGGAGGCAGGAATCCTGAGGAATGCCCCCGTTGCGATTTGGCGAAGCCTCAGTTCAGCCGTCCTCCGGGGGAGGCAGGGTGACGGTAGCGGCGGCTGTGTTCCCCCTTCCGGAAGGAAGGACTTACACCCTCGGCTGCCGGAGGGCTGCCTGCAGCCTGACTGAAGCTGTCAGCCCTTCCCCAAGGCTGAAGAAACCGCCCTGCCCAGGGCCATGCCGGCTTCTGGCGCAGCCCACGCCAGCCTCCGGAGGCTCACCCCTCCAGCCCAGTTCCGAACCACTCCGAAGGGTCACCCCAGCTCCGGAGCTCCCTGTGGGGTCAGCCGAGGCTTCCGTCGGGCTACCGCTGTAGTTCAGTTTCCTCCTCCGCCGGCTTCGGCTTCCAGCCCCTCCCTTCTCCAGGTGCTGATCCTAGAATGCTAACAAAATGTCCCGCATGCTAATCTCCGTCTCAGCATCTGCTTCCCCAGGAAACCCGACGTGCAACACCACGGGTGGGTGGCTCTGCCCACCTGAGATCGCGGAGCCGGGACAGAGCGTGCTGGCACCGGAGCCCAGGACCCCTCGGGGGGAGAAAATAGGCAATAACCAGCTTTAACGACCAGCTAGTTTGCTGACCTTTCCTAGTCTGCAACCAGGAGCTGCCAGCTCCAGCTGCCTCTCCCGGCCTCCGCGGGCCCTCTCTCAGGACGTTAACCCCAGGTCTCTGGCTGCGTGCAGGCTCAAATCTTCCTTTTCCCTAGGAGCGCAGCCTCCCACATCCTGTGGGTTTGCCGGCTTAAAACCAGAGGGGCAAGAGAACGGAAGAGAAGAATGAGGACACCGAGAGGGGGAGGGGGGAAGATGAAGACGAGCACGAGCGCGCCCCTAATATGTAAAGGATGGCCCCTCTTACATGCAAAGATGTGACAATTGACCCCCTCCCCCCGAACAGCTCACTCCTGCCCTGAAAGTGTTAATTCACCTCGTAGCGGGGAGGCCGGCCTCCCCACAGGCTATTTCCCCGGGCCTGCCTGGCTGGGGATCAGGCCCATTGTTAATAAGTAATGACAGCCCAGCTCCTCCGCGGATTCCCCTGGGCTTTTGTGTCAGAAACGTCTTCCCTCGCTGCCGCTCGAGCTGACAGGCTCCGGCTCCCGGCAGGCAGCTGCGAACATGGGCCAGCCTCCGCCAGGACGCCCCGCGTCACCCGGCCCAGAGCCCCAGGGCAACGGAGAGGGCGGTAATCCCACCCCTCCCCATCCTCCCAGGTGAGGATGACCTCTGCTGTCTGCAGGGACCTGCGGGGGAGGGGCGAACCTCGTGGCCTCCTTTAGCGAGGGGTGGAGCCGTGCCCTGGTGAGTGGCAAATTCCTGAGGCCTTAAGGAGGAAGTTCTTTTCTGTGTCTGCCCTAAGTAACCCAGCACATTTAGCACTTCCATGCGCCCAGAAAGAGTTCACAAGTGAAAGCATTCTGGAACCTTCGGGAGAAAAAGAAAATGTTTGTTCCACCTTGCCAATGAGAGGTCCTCCTGTTTTGGAGGCCACATAGGTTTTATTGTTATCCGGGTCTGGTGATGCCAACAGAGCAGGAGATGACGGCCATAGAGAAGATAATTGGTTATACTTACAAATCCCAAGAGGAGGGGGCAGGCTAGGCCACGGGGGGAGGGGCACACGGGGGAGCACTGCGGTTGGTCAGGAAGCAGGGAGAAGGGGAACTGGCGGGCAAGAGCCTTTAACGTGGTTTCTGTGAAAAGGAACAGGCAAGGCAGGGTAAGCAGGTTTAGGATCGGCTAGTTGGAATAATCTCAGTGGGCTCCAGGGCACTGGGGCTGTCCCTAGCTGTCTGATCAGGGCAGGGGGATAGTGGCCTGGAGTGTGAGAGTCAGACACGGTGAGGGATGCGGGTGCTGGATTGGTTGGTTTGCATTTGAAAGGTACACTCAGACAAGTTGTTTGTTTACTATCTCTAGGAACTGGCAAATCGTGGGTGGGAGGGGCAGTCCCTCCAGGGTCAGCAAAAGCCCCAGATGTCAAAGCATCAGAACACAAAAAAGGCTTGGTTAATACAGGTTTGTTAACTGTCTGGAATAATGTTCAGCTTATTGCTATTATTATTTGAAATCCGCTCATAGCACGCTCCCAGCAGCATTATTAATAAGAGAAGGTAGAAAACCCAAATATCCATCAGTATAAGAATGGTTAAGTAACAATGGGCTCGCCACACTGTGGAACAGTATACAGCAAATAAAAAGACATACCTACGTGCACTGATGTCTACTGTTTATGAAGATGTGCTACATTTTTTTAAATTGTAGACTAGCTCACATACACAGTACGATCCCATTTATGTAAAAACAAAGTGAATTGTAACAAATCTTTAGGTGGTATACGTACACACAAGTACATAAATGAATAGGAAAAAAAATGGCTGGAAGAATACACCCCTAAGAGTTAGCAGTTTTTACCTCTGGGGAGGGTTCTTTGGGAAACAGGTGTAAGATGGACTCAGGAGTGTCAAGGGTTTATTGGGGAAACACCCCTGAAAGGAGCAGGGTGGAAGCAGGATTGGGCAGGGGAGCCGGCAGGCGCCAGTGCAGATCTGAACAGCTCCCAGCAAAGGGAGCCCATTAGAGTAGCCCCATTTGGCGTTAATGGCCAGCCGCAAGTGCCACCAGCTTGCTCAGCCGTCGGCTGGAGCCACCACCAACGCTGTAGCGCTAGCTGGACGGTGAGGCTGTCACCTGACCAGACTCCGAGTGGCTGGAGGAGGATCAGAGCAGCTCAGCTCCCCGTCTGCTAAGAGGACATAGAGTATGGGAAGGAGGAGGTGACCGGGAAACTTTTACTTTCCTAGCCCTCGACTTTGTACTTTGTACAAAGAGAGTACTTTGTACTTGGAGACTGTATCCGTCTGTGTAAGTTACCAACAGAGGGACAAATATTCTGACTGGTTCGTAACTGACTCCTCCTCCTCCATATCGCAAGTCCTTGCCGGCTCTCAGCAGCTGCAGTGGCCCAGGAATCCACCCAGCTGCAGCATTTACCCAGGTTTTTTTTTCTTCTCCTACTGGCTCTAGCTGAGAAGAGCGTATGCTCGTATGCGCTCTCTCCTCTTCCGACTACGCACTAACATTCCTTTCTAGGAACGGGTTTGCAGCACTCTGCGGACTCAGTGTGCCAGGTGCAACACTAATGCTGGGGGTGGAAGAAAGAGCGTAGGTCCTCTCAAGGGAGATGGAGAGTCACATTTGCAGCTTCACGCTTTTCAGGGCAGTGTGTGCTCCTCGCGGAAGGAGAATTTCAAGTGAGGGGCATTAGCATCCTAGAGGAGGGGGGGGCATGGTTCTGGCCATCCTCAGCATGGTTCAGCTCGAGGAAAGCTTCTTAGACGGGTGGCATTAGGACTTGGACTTGAAGGATGGAGAAGGAAGGAAAGAGCATTCCAGTCAAAGGGAGCAGCGTGAATAAAGGCAGGGAGGTGGGAATATGCAGTATATTTATAGGTTCCAATATAATTCAAAAGTGAAGCAGGGCTTCCCTGGTGGCACAGTGGTTGAGAGTCCGCCTGCCGATGCGGGGGACGCGGG